>NW_026610812.1:22500-62500 GCF_029499605.1 Hyla sarda | reverse complement strand
AGAGTTGTGCGGCTTATATGATTTTAAATTTATTTTTGTGCTCTCCATAAGTTGAAATGTACCAGGAATGTGGTATCTGGGTAGGGTTTTTCCCATAGAAGAGTTGTATGGCTTATGTGATTTTAAATGTCATTTGGTGCTCTCCTTAAGTTATAAAGTACCAGGTAGGTTGGGTTAGGGTTTTGGTTTCCCCATGTTAGAGTTGTGTGCCTTATAAGATTTTAAATATATTTTGGTGCTCTCCATAAGTTGAAATGTACCAGGAATGTGGTATCTGGGTAGGGTTTTTCCCTTGGAACAATTGTGTGGCTTATATTATTTTAAATGTATTTTAGTACTCTCATTAAGTTGAAATGTACCAGGAGGTTAGGGTTAGGGTTAGGGTTAGGATTAGGGTTAGGGTTAGGGTTAGGGTTAGGGTTAGGGTTAGGGTTAGGGTTAGGGTTAGGGTTAGGGTTAGGGTTAGGGTTAGGGTTAGGGTTAGGGTTAGGGTTAGGGTTAGGGTTAGGGTTAGGGTTTTCCCACAGAAGAGTTGTGTGGCTTATTCGATTTTAAATGTCATTTGGTGCTCTCCTTAAGTTGACATGTACCAGGAAGGTTGGGTTAAGGTTTTGGTTTTCCCACGTTAGAGTTGTGTGGCTTATATGATTTTAAATTTATTTTTGTGCTCTCCATAAGTTGAAATGTACCAGGAATGTGGTATCTGGGTAGGGTTTTTCCCTTGGAACAATTGTGTGGCTTATATTATTTTAAATGTATTTTGGTACTCTCATTAAGTTGAAATGTACCAGGAAGATAGGGTTAGGGTTAGGGTTAGGGTTAGGGTTAGGGTTAGGGTTAGGGTTAGGGTTAGGGTTAGGGTTAGGGTTAGGGTTAGGGTTAGGGTTAGGGTTAGGGTTAGGGTTAGGGTTAGGGTTAGGGTTAGGGTTAGGGTTAGGGTTAGGGTTAGGGTTAGGGTTAGGGTTTTCCCACAGAAGAGTTGTGTGGCTTATTCGATTTTAAATGTCATTTGGTGCTCTCCTTATGTTGACATGTACCAGGTAGGTTGGGTTAAGGTTTTGGTTTTCCCACGTTAGAGTTTTGTGGCTTATATGATTTTAAATTTATTTTTGTGCTCTCCATAAGTTGAAATGTACCAGGAATGTGGTATCTGGGTAGGGTTTTTCCCTTGGAACAATTGTGTGGCTTATATTATTTTAAATGTATTTTGGTACTCTCATTAAGTTGAAATGTACCAGGAAGTTTTTAGGGTTTTAGGGTTTTCCCACAGAAGGGTTGTGTGGCTTATTCGATTTTAAATGTCATTTGGTGCTCTCATTAAGTTGAAATGTACCAAAGAGTTTTAGGGTTAGGGTTAGGGTTAGGGTTAGGGTTAGGGTTAGGGTTAGGGTTAGGGTTAGGGTTAGGGTTAGGGTTAGGGATAGGGTTAGGGTTAGGGTTAGGGTTAGGGTTAGGGTTAGGGTTAGGGTTAGGGTTAGGGTTAGGGTTAGGGTTTTCCCACAGAAGAGTTGTGTGGCTTATGCGATTTTAAATGTCAATTGGAGCTCTCCTTAAGTTGAAATGTACCAGGAATGTGGTATCTGGGTAGGGTTTTTCCCTTGGAACAATTGTGTGGCTTATACTATTTTAAATATATTTTGGTACTCTCATTAAGTTGAAATGTACCAGGAGGTTAGGGTTAGGGTTAGGGTTAGGGTTAGGGTTAGGGTTAGGGTCAGGGTCAGGGTCAGGGTCAGGGTCAGGGTCAGGGTCAGGGTTAGGGTTAGGGTTTTCCCACAGAAGAGTTGTGTGGCTTATTCGATTTTAAATGTTATTTGGTGCTCTCCTTAAGTTGACATGTACCAGGTAGGTTGGGTTAGGGTTTTGGTTTTCCCATGTTAGAGTTGAATGGCTTATACGATTTCAAATATATTTTTGTGCTCTCCATAAGTTGAAATGTACCAGGAATGTGGTATCTGGGTAGGGTTTTTCCCTTGGAACAATTGTGTGGCTAATACTATTTTAAATGTATTTTGGTACTCTCATTAAGTTGAAATGTACCAGGAGGTTAGGGTTAGGGTTAGGGTTAGGGTTAGGGTTAGGGTTAGGGTTAGGGTTAGGGTTAGGGTTAGGGTTAGGGTTAGGGTTAGGGTTAGGGTTAGGGTTAGGGTTAGGGTTAGGGTTAGGGTTAGGGTTAGGGTTTTCCCACAGTAGAGTTGTGTGGCTTATTCGATTTTAAATGTCATTTTGTGCTTTCCTTAAGTTGACATGTACCAGGTAGGTTGGGTTAGGGTTTTGTTTTTCCCATGTTAGAGTTGTGCGGCTTATATGATTTTAAATTTATTTTTGTGCTCTCCATAAGTTGAAATGTACCAGGAATGTGGTATCTGGGTAGGGTTTTTCCCATAGAAGAGTTGTATGGCTTATGTGATTTTAAATGTCATTTGGTGCTCTCCTTAAGTTAAAAAGTACCAGGTAGGTTGGGTTAGGGTTTTGGTTTCCCCATGTTAGAGTTGTGTGCCATATAAGATTTTAAATATATTTTGGTGCTCTCCATAAGTTGAAATGTACCAGGAATGTGGTATCTGGGTAGGGTTTTTCCCTTGGAACAATTGTGTGGCTTATATTATTTTAAATGTATTTTAGTACTCTCATTAAGTTGAAATGTACCAGGAGGTTAGGGTTAGGGTTAGGGTTAGGGTTAGGGTTAGGGTTAGGGTTAGGGTTAGGGTTAGGGTTAGGGTTAGGGTTAGGGTTAGGGTTAGGGTTAGGGTTAGGGTTAGGGTTAGGGTTAGGGTTAGGGTTAGGGTTAGGGTTTTCCCACAGAAGAGTTGTGTGGCTTATTCGATTTTAAATGTCATTTGGTGCTCTCCTTAAGTTGACATGTACCAGGAAGGTTGGGTTAAGGTTTTGGTTTTCCCACGTTAGAGTTGTGTGGCTTATATGATTTTAAATTTATTTTTGTGCTCTCCATAAGTTGAAATGTACCAGGAATGTGGTATCTGGGTAGGGTTTTTCCCTTGGAACAATTGTGTGGCTTATATTATTTTAAATGTATTTTGGTACTCTCATTAAGTTGAAATGTACCAGGAAGATAGGGTTAGGGTTAGGGTTAGGGTTAGGGTTAGGGTTAGGGTTTTCCCACAGAAGAGTTGTGTGGCTTATTCGATTTTAAATGTCATTTGGTGCTCTCCTTATGTTGACATGTACCAGGTAGGTTGGGTTAAGGTTTTGGTTTTCCCACGTTAGAGTTTTGTGGCTTATATGATTTTAAATTTATTTTTGTGCTCTCCATAAGTTGAAATGTACCAGGAATGTGGTATCTGGGTAGGGTTTTTCCCTTGGAACAATTGTGTGGCTTATATTATTTTAAATGTATTTTGGTACTCTCATTAAGTTGAAATGTACCAGGAAGTTTTTAGGGTTTTAGGATTTTAGGGTTTTCCCACAGAAGGGTTGTGTGGCTTATTCGATTTTAAATGTCATTTGGTGCTCTCATTAAGTTGAAATGTACCAAAGAGTTTTAGGGTTAGGGTTAGGGTTAGGGTTAGGGTTAGGGTTAGGGTTAGGGTTAGGGTTAGGGTTAGGGTTAGGGTTAGGGTTAGGGTTAGGGTTAGGGTTAGGGTTAGGGTTAGGGTTTTCCCACAGAAGAGTTGTGTGGCTTATGCGATTTTAAATGTCAATTGGAGCTCTCCTTAAGTTGAAATGTACCAGGAATGTGGTATCTGGGTAGGGTTTTTCCCTTGGAACAATTGTGTGGCTTATACTATTTTAAATATATTTTGGTACTCTCATTAAGTTGAAATGTACCAGGAGGTTAGGGTTAGGGTTAGGGTTAGGGTTAGGGTTAGGGTTAGGGTTAGGGTTAGGGTTAGGGTTAGGGTTTTGGTTTTGGTTAGGGTTAGGGTTAGGGTTAGGGTTAGGGTTAGGGTTAGGGTTTTCCCACAGAAGAGTTGTGTGGCTTATTCGATTTTAAATGTTATTTGGTGCTCTCCTTAAGTTGACATGTACCAGGTAGGTTGGGTTAGGGTTTTGGTTTTCCCATGTTAGAGTTGAATGGCTTATACGATTTCAAATATATTTTTGTGCTCTCCATAAGTTGAAATGTACCAGGAATGTGGTATCTGGGTAGGGTTTTTCCCTTGGAACAATTGTGTGGCTAATACTATTTTAAATGTATTTTGGTACTCTCATTAAGTTGAAATGTACCAGGAGGTTAGGGTTAGGGTTAGGGTTAGGGTTAGGGTTAGGGTTAGGGTTAGGGTTAGGGTTAGGGTTAGGGTTAGGGTTAGGGTTAGGGTTAGGGTTAGGGTTAGGGTTAGGGTTAGGGTTAGGGTTAGGGTTTTCCCACAGTAGAGTTGTGTGGCTTATTCGATTTTAAATGTCATTTTGTGCTTTCCTTAAGTTGACATGTACCAGGTAGGTTGGGTTAGGGTTTTGGTTTTCCCATGTTAGAGTTGTGCGGCTTATATGATTTTAAATTTATTTTTGTGCTCTCCATAAGTTGAAATGTACCAGGAATGTGGTATCTGGGTAGGGTTTTTCCCTTGGAACAATTGTGTGGCTTATATTATTTTAAATGTATTTTAGTACTCTCATTAAGTTGAAATGTACCAGGAGGTTAGGGTTAGGGTTAGGGTTAGGATTAGGGTTAGGATTAGGGTTAGGGTTAGGGTTAGGGTTAGGGTTAGGGTTAGGGTTAGGGTTAGGGTTAGGGTTTTCCCACAGAAGAGTTGTGTGGCTTATTCGATTTTAAATGTCATTTGGTGCTCTCCTTAAGTTGACATGTACCAGGAAGGTTGGGTTAAGGTTTTGGTTTTCCCACGTTAGAGTTGTGTGGCTTATATGATTTTAAATTTATTTTTGTGCTCTCCATAAGTTGAAATGTACCAGGAATGTGGTATCTGGGTAGGGTTTTTCCCTTGGAACAATTGTGTGGCTTATATTATTTTAAATGTATTTTGGTACTCTCATTAAGTTGAAATGTACCAGGAAGATAGGGTTAGGGTTAGGGTTAGGGTTAGGGTTAGGGTTAGGGTTAGGGTTAGGGTTAGGGTTAGGGTTAGGGTTAGGGTTAGGGTTAGGGTTAGGGTTAGGGTTAGGGTTAGGGTTAGGGTTAGGGTTAGGGTTAGGGTTAGGGTTAGGGTTAGGGTTAGGGTTAGGGTTAGGGTTTTCCCACAGAAGAGTTGTGTGGCTTATTCGATTTTAAATGTCATTTGGTGCTCTCCTTATGTTGACATGTACCAGGTAGGTTGGGTTAAGGTTTTGGTTTTCCCACGTTAGAGTTTTGTGGCTTATATGATTTTAAATTTATTTTTGTGCTCTCCATAAGTTGAAATGTACCAGGAATGTGGTATCTGGGTAGGGTTTTTCCCTTGGAACAATTGTGTGGCTTATATTATTTTAAATGTATTTTGGTACTCTCATTAAGTTGAAATGTACCAGGAAGTTTTTAGGGTTTTAGGGTTTTCCCACAGAAGGGTTGTGTGGCTTATTCGATTTTAAATGTCATTTGGTGCTCTCATTAAGTTGAAATGTACCAAAGAGTTTTAGGGTTAGGGTTAGGGTTAGGGTTAGGGTTAGGGTTAGGGTTAGGGTTAGGGTTAGGGTTAGGGTTAGGGTTAGGGTTTTCCCACAGAAGAGTTGTGTGGCTTATGCGATTTTAAATGTCAATTGGAGCTCTCCTTAAGTTGAAATGTACCAGGAATGTGGTATCTGGGTAGGGTTTTTCCCTTGGAACAATTGTGTGGCTTATACTATTTTAAATATATTTTGGTACTCTCATTAAGTTGAAATGTACCAGGAGGTTAGGGTTAGGGTTAGGGTTAGGGTTAGGGTTAGGGTTAGGGTCAGGGTCAGGGTCAGGGTCAGGGTCAGGGTCAGGGTCAGGGTTAGGGTTAGGGTTTTCCCACAGAAGAGTTGTGTGGCTTATTCGATTTTAAATGTTATTTGGTGCTCTCCTTAAGTTGACATGTACCAGGTAGGTTGGGTTAGGGTTTTGGTTTTCCCATGTTAGAGTTGAATGGCTTATACGATTTCAAATATATTTTTGTGCTCTCCATAAGTTGAAATGTACCAGGAATGTGGTATCTGGGTAGGGTTTTTCCCTTGGAACAATTGTGTGGCTAATACTATTTTAAATGTATTTTGGTACTCTCATTAAGTTGAAATGTACCAGGAGGTTAGGGTTAGGGTTAGGGTTAGGGTTAGGGTTAGGGTTAGGGTTAGGGTTAGGGTTAGGGTTAGGGTTAGGGTTAGGGTTAGGGTTAGGGTTAGGGTTAGGGTTAGGGTTAGGGTTAGGGTTAGGGTTAGGGTTAGGGTTAGGGTTTTCCCACAGTAGAGTTGTGTGGCTTATTCGATTTTAAATGTCATTTTGTGCTTTCCTTAAGTTGACATGTACCAGGTAGGTTGGGTTAGGGTTTTGTTTTTCCCATGTTAGAGTTGTGCGGCTTATATGATTTTAAATTTATTTTTGTGCTCTCCATAAGTTGAAATGTACCAGGAATGTGGTATCTGGGTAGGGTTTTTCCCATAGAAGAGTTGTATGGCTTATGTGATTTTAAATGTCATTTGGTGCTCTCCTTAAGTTAAAAAGTACCAGGTAGGTTGGGTTAGGGTTTTGGTTTCCCCATGTTAGAGTTGTGTGCCATATAAGATTTTAAATATATTTTGGTGCTCTCCATAAGTTGAAATGTACCAGGAATGTGGTATCTGGGTAGGGTTTTTCCCTTGGAACAATTGTGTGGCTTATATTATTTTAAATGTATTTTAGTACTCTCATTAAGTTGAAATGTACCAGGAGGTTAGGGTTAGGGTTAGGGTTAGGGTTAGGGTTAGGGTTAGGGTTAGGGTTAGGGTTAGGGTTAGGGTTAGGGTTAGGGTTAGGGTTAGGGTTAGGGTTAGGGTTAGGGTTAGGGTTAGGGTTAGGGTTAGGGTTAGGGTTAGGGTTAGGGTTAGGGTTAGGGTTAGGGTTAGGGTTTTCCCACAGAAGAGTTGTGTGGCTTATTCGATTTTAAATGTCATTTGGTGCTCTCCTTAAGTTGACATGTACCAGGAAGGTTGGGTTAAGGTTTTGGTTTTCCCACGTTAGAGTTGTGTGGCTTATATGATTTTAAATTTATTTTTGTGCTCTCCATAAGTTGAAATGTACCAGGAATGTGGTATCTGGGTAGGGTTTTTCCCTTGGAACAATTGTGTGGCTTATATTATTTTAAATGTATTTTGGTACTCTCATTAAGTTGAAATGTACCAGGAAGATAGGGTTAGGGTTAGGGTTAGGGTTAGGGTTAGGGTTAGGGTTAGGGTTAGGGTTAGGGTTAGGGTTAGGGTTAGGGTTAGGGTTAGGGTTAGGGTTAGGGTTAGGGTTAGGGTTAGGGTTAGGGTTAGGGTTAGGGTTAGGGTTTTCCCACAGAAGAGTTGTGTGGCTTATTCGATTTTAAATGTCATTTGGTGCTCTCCTTATGTTGACATGTACCAGGTAGGTTGGGTTAAGGTTTTGGTTTTCCCACGTTAGAGTTTTGTGGCTTATATGATTTTAAATTTATTTTTGTGCTCTCCATAAGTTGAAATGTACCAGGAATGTGGTATCTGGGTAGGGTTTTTCCCTTGGAACAATTGTGTGGCTTATATTATTTTAAATGTATTTTGGTACTCTCATTAAGTTGAAATGTACCAGGAAGTTTTTAGGGTTTTAGGATTTTAGGGTTTTCCCACAGAAGGGTTGTGTGGCTTATTCGATTTTAAATGTCATTTGGTGCTCTCATTAAGTTGAAATGTACCAAAGAGTTTTAGGGTTAGGGTTAGGGTTAGGGTTAGGGTTAGGGTTAGGGTTAGGGTTAGGGTTAGGGTTAGGGTTAGGGTTAGGGTTAGGGTTAGGGTTTTCCCACAGAAGAGTTGTGTGGCTTATGCGATTTTAAATGTCAATTGGAGCTCTCCTTAAGTTGAAATGTACCAGGAATGTGGTATCTGGGTAGGGTTTTTCCCTTGGAACAATTGTGTGGCTTATACTATTTTAAATATATTTTGGTACTCTCATTAAGTTGAAATGTACCAGGAGGTTAGGGTTAGGGTTAGGGTTAGGGTTAGGGTTAGGGTTAGGGTTAGGGTTAGGGTTTTGGTTTTGGTTAGGGTTAGGGTTAGGGTTAGGGTTAGGGTTAGGGTTAGGGTTAGGGTTAGGGTTAGGGTTTTCCCACAGAAGAGTTGTGTGGCTTATTCGATTTTAAATGTTATTTGGTGCTCTCCTTAAGTTGACATGTACCAGGTAGGTTGGGTTAGGGTTTTGGTTTTCCCATGTTAGAGTTGAATGGCTTATACGATTTCAAATATATTTTTGTGCTCTCCATAAGTTGAAATGTACCAGGAATGTGGTATCTGGGTAGGGTTTTTCCCTTGGAACAATTGTGTGGCTAATACTATTTTAAATGTATTTTGGTACTCTCATTAAGTTGAAATGTACCAGGAGGTTAGGGTTAGGGTTAGGGTTAGGGTTAGGGTTAGGGTTAGGGTTAGGGTTAGGGTTAGGGTTAGGGTTAGGGTTAGGGTTAGGGTTAGGGTTAGGGTTAGGGTTAGGGTTAGGGTTAGGGTTAGGGTTAGGGTTAGGGTTAGGGTTAGGGTTAGGGTTTTCCCACAGTAGAGTTGTGTGGCTTATTCGATTTTAAATGTCATTTTGTGCTTTCCTTAAGTTGACATGTACCAGGTAGGTTGGGTTAGGGTTTTGGTTTTCCCATGTTAGAGTTGTGCGGCTTATATGATTTTAAATTTATTTTTGTGCTCTCCATAAGTTGAAATGTACCAGGAATGTGGTATCTGGGTAGGGTTTTTCCCTTGGAACAATTGTGTGGCTTATATTATTTTAAATGTATTTTAGTACTCTCATTAAGTTGAAATGTACCAGGAGGTTAGGGTTAGGGTTAGGGTTAGGATTAGGGTTAGGATTAGGGTTAGGGTTAGGGTTAGGGTTAGGGTTAGGGTTAGGGTTAGGGTTTTCCCACAGAAGAGTTGTGTGGCTTATTCGATTTTAAATGTCATTTGGTGCTCTCCTTAAGTTGACATGTACCAGGAAGGTTGGGTTAAGGTTTTGGTTTTCCCACGTTAGAGTTGTGTGGCTTATATGATTTTAAATTTATTTTTGTGCTCTCCATAAGTTGAAATGTACCAGGAATGTGGTATCTGGGTAGGGTTTTTCCCTTGGAACAATTGTGTGGCTTATATTATTTTAAATGTATTTTGGTACTCTCATTAAGTTGAAATGTACCAGGAAGATAGGGTTAGGGTTAGGGTTAGGGTTAGGGTTAGGGTTAGGGTTAGGGTTAGGGTTAGGGTTAGGGTTAGGGTTAGGGTTAGGGTTAGGGTTAGGGTTAGGGTTAGGGTTAGGGTTAGGGTTAGGGTTTTCCCACAGAAGAGTTGTGTGGCTTATTCGATTTTAAATGTCATTTGGTGCTCTCCTTATGTTGACATGTACCAGGTAGGTTGGGTTAAGGTTTTGGTTTTCCCACGTTAGAGTTTTGTGGCTTATATGATTTTAAATTTATTTTTGTGCTCTCCATAAGTTGAAATGTACCAGGAATGTGGTATCTGGGTAGGGTTTTTCCCTTGGAACAATTGTGTGGCTTATATTATTTTAAATGTATTTTGGTACTCTCATTAAGTTGAAATGTACCAGGAAGTTTTTAGGGTTTTAGGGTTTTCCCACAGAAGGGTTGTGTGGCTTATTCGATTTTAAATGTCATTTGGTGCTCTCATTAAGTTGAAATGTACCAAAGAGTTTTAGGGTTAGGGTTAGGGTTAGGGTTAGGGTTAGGGTTTTCCCACAGAAGAGTTGTGTGGCTTATGCGATTTTAAATGTCAATTGGAGCTCTTCTTAAGTTGAAATGTACCAGGAATGTGGTATCTGGGTAGGGTTTTTCCCTTGGAACAATTGTGTGGCTTATACTATTTTAAATATATTTTGGTACTCTCATTAAGTTGAAATGTACCAGGAGGTTAGGGTTAGGGTTAGGGTTAGGGTTAGGGTCAGGATTAGGGTTAGGGTTAGGGTCAGGGTTAGGGTTAGGGTTAGGGTTAGGGTTAGGGTTAGGGTTTTCCCACAGAAGAGTTGTGTGGCTTATTCGATTTTAAATGTTATTTGGTGCTCTCCTTAAGTTGACATGTACCAGGTAGGTTGGGTTAGGGTTTTGGTTTTCCCATGTTAGAGTTGAATGGCTTATACGATTTCAAATATATTTTTGTGCTCTCCATAAGTTGAAATGTACCAGGAATGTGGTATCTGGGTAGGGTTTTTCCCTTGGAACAATTGTGTGGCTAATACTATTTTAAATGTATTTTGGTACTCTCATTAAGTTGAAATGTACCAGGAGGTTAGGGTTAGGGTTAGGGTTAGGGTTAGGGTTAGGGTTAGGGTTAGGGTTAGGGTTAGGGTTAGGGTTAGGGTTAGGGTTAGGGTTAGGGTTAGGGTTAGGGTTAGGGTTAGGGTTAGGGTTAGGGTTAGGGTTAGGGTTAGGGTTTTCCCACAGTAGAGTTGTGTGGCTTATTCGATTTTAAATGTCATTTTGTGCTTTCCTTAAGTTGACATGTACCAGGTAGGTTGGGTTAGGGTTTTGTTTTTCCCATGTTAGAGTTGTGCGGCTTATATGATTTTAAATTTATTTTTGTGCTCTCCATAAGTTGAAATGTACCAGGAATGTGGTATCTGGGTAGGGTTTTTCCCATAGAAGAGTTGTATGGCTTATGTGATTTTAAATGTCATTTGGTGCTCTCCTTAAGTTAAAAAGTACCAGGTAGGTTGGGTTAGGGTTTTGGTTTCCCCATGTTAGAGTTGTGTGCCATATAAGATTTTAAATATATTTTGGTCCTCTCCATAAGTTGAAATGTACCAGGAATGTGGTATCTGGGTAGGGTTTTTCCCTTGGAACAATTGTGTGGCTTATATTATTTTAAATGTATTTTAGTACTCTCATTAAGTTGAAATGTATCAGGAGATTAGGGTTAGGGTTAGGGTTAGGGTTAGGGTTAGGGTTAGGGTTAGGGTTAGGGTTAGGGTTAGGGTTAGGGTTAGGGTTAGGGTTAGGGTTAGGGTTAGGGTTAGGGTTAGGGTTAGGGTTAGGGTTAGGGTTAGGGTTAGGGTTAGGGTTAGGGTTAGGGTTTTCCCACAGAAGAGTTGTGTGGCTTATTCGATTTTAAATGTCATTTGGTGCTCTCCTTAAGTTGACATGTACCAGGAAGGTTGGGTTAAGGTTTTGGTTTTCCCACGTTAGAGTTGTGTGGCTTATATGATTTTAAATTTATTTTTGTGCTCTCCATAAGTTGAAATGTACCAGGAATGTGGTATCTGGGTAGGGTTTTTCCCTTGGAACAATTGTGTGGCTTATATTATTTCAAATGTATTTTGGTACTCTCATTAAGTTGAAATGTACCAGGAAGATAGGGTTAGGGTTAGGGTTAGGGTTAGGGTTAGGGTTAGGGTTAGGGTTAGGGTTAGGGTTAGGGTTAGGGTTAGGGTTAGGGTTAGGGTTAGGGTTAGGGTTAGGGTTAGGGTTAGGGTTAGGGTTAGGGTTAGGGTTAGGGTTAGGGTTAGGGTTAGGGTTAGGGTTAGGGTTAGGGTTAGGGTTTTCCCACAGAAGAGTTGTGTGGCTTATTCGATTTTAAATGTCATTTGGTGCTCTCCTTATGTTGACATGTACCAGGTAGGTTGGGTTAAGGTTTTGGTTTTCCCACGTTAGAGTTTTGTGGCTTATATGATTTTAAATTTATTTTTGTGCTCTCCATAAGTTGAAATGTACCAGGAATGTGGTATCTGGGTAGGGTTTTTCCCTTGGAACAATTGTGTGGCTTATATTATTTTAAATGTATTTTGGTACTCTCATTAAGTTGAAATGTACCAGGAAGTTTTTAGGGTTTTAGGGTTTTAGGGTTTTCCCACAGAAGGGTTGTGTGGCTTATTCGATTTTAAATGTCATTTGGTGCTCTCATTAAGTTGAAATGTACCAAAGAGTGTTAGGGTTAGGGTTAGGGTTAGGGTTAGGGTTAGGGTTAGGGTTAGGGTTAGGGTTAGGGTTAGGGTTAGGGTTAGGGTTAGGGTTAGGGTTAGGGTTAGGGTTAGGGTTAGGGTTAGGGTTAGGGTTAGGGTTAGGGTTAGGGTTTTCCCACAGAAGAGTTGTGTGGCTTATGCGATTTTAAATGTCAATTGGAGCTCTCCTTAAGTTGAAATGTACCAGGAATGTGGTATCTGGGTAGGGTTTTTCCCTTGGAACAATTGTGTGGCTTATATTATTTTAAATATATTTTGGTACTCTCATTAAGTTGAAATGTACCAGGAGGTTAGGGTTAGGGTTAGGGTTAGGGTTAGGGTTAGGGTTAGGGTTAGGGTTAGGGTTAGGGTTAGGGTTAGGGTTAGGGTTTTCCCACAGAAGAGTTGTGTGGCTTATTCGATTTTAAATGTTATTTGGTGCTCTCCTTAAGTTGACATGTACCAGGTAGGTTGGGTTAGGGTTTTGGTTTTCCCATGTTAGAGTTGAATGGCTTATACGATTTCAAATATATTTTTGTGCTCTCCATAAGTTGAAATGTACCAGGAATGTGGTATCTGGGTAGGGTTTTTCCCTTGGAACAATTGTGTGGCTAATACTATTTTAAATGTATTTTGGTACTCTCATTAAGTTGAAATGTACCAGGAGGTTAGGGTTAGGGTTAGGGTTAGGGTTAGGGTTAGGGTTAGGGTTAGGGTTAGGGTTAGGGTTAGGGTTAGGGTTAGGGTTAGGGTTAGGGTTAGGGTTAGGGTTAGGGTTAGGGTTAGGGTTAGGGTTAGGGTTTTCCCACAGTAGAGTTGTGTGGCTTATTCGATTTTAAATGTCATTTTGTGCTTTCCTTAAGTTGACATGTACCAGGTAGGTTGGGTTAGGGTTTTGGTTTTCCCATGTTAGAGTTGTGTGGCTTATATGATTTTAAATTTATTTTTGTGCTCTCCATAAGTTGAAATGTACCAGGAATGTGGTATCTGGGTAGGGTTTTTCCCATAGAAGAGTTGTATGGCTTATGTGATTTTAAATGTCATTTGGTGCTCTCCTTAAGTTAAAAAGTACCAGGTAGGTTGGGTTAGGGTTTTGGTTTCCCCATGTTAGAGTTGTGTGCCTTATAAGATTTTAAATATATTTTGGTGCTCTCCATAAGTTGAAATGTACCAGGAATGTGGTATCTGGGTAGGGTTTTTCCCTTGGAACAATTGTGTGGCTTATATTATTTTAAATGTATTTTAGTACTCTCGTTAAGTTGAAATGTACCAGGAGGTTAGGGTTAGGGTTAGGATTAGGGTTAGGGTTAGGGTTAGGATTAGGGTTAGGGTTAGGGTTAGGGTTTTCCCACAGAAGAGTTGTGTGGCTTATTCGATTTTAAATGTCATTTGGTGCTCTCCTTAAGTTGACATGTACCAGGAAGGTTGGGTTAAGGTTTTGGTTTTCCCACGTTAGAGTTGTGTGGCTTATATGATTTTAAATTTATTTTTGTGCTCTCCATAAGTTGAAATGTACCAGGAATGTGGTATCTGGGTAGGGTTTTTCCCTTGGAACAATTGTGTGGCTTATATTATTTTAAATGTATTTTGGTACTCTCATTAAGTTGAAATGTACCAGGAAGATAGGGTTAGGGTTAGGGTTAGGGTTAGGGTTAGGGTTAGGGTTAGGGTTAGGGTTAGGGTTAGGGTTAGGGTTAGGGTTAGGGTTAGGGTTAGGGTTAGGGTTAGGGTTAGGGTTAGGGTTTTCCCACAGAAGAGTTGTGTGGCTTATTCGATTTTAAATGTCATTTGGTGCTCTCCTTAAGTTGACATGTACCAGGTAGGTTGGGTTAAGGTTTTGGTTTTCCCACGTTAGAGTTTTGTGGCTTATATGATTTTAAATTTATTTTTGTGCTCTCCATAAGTTGAAATGTACCAGGAATGTGGTATCTGGGTAGGGTTTTTCCCTTGGAACAATTGTGTGGCTTATATTATTTTAAATGTATTTTGGTACTCTCATTAAGTTGAAATGTACCAGGAAGTTTTTAGGGTTTTAGGGTTTTAGAGTTTTCCCACAGAAGGGTTGTGTGGCTTATTCGATTTTAAATGTCATTTGGTGCTCTCATTAAGTTGAAATGTACCAAAGAGTGTTAGGGTTAGGGTTAGGGTTAGGGTTAGGGTTAGGGTTAGGGTTAGGGTTAGGGTTAGGGTTAGGGTTAGGGTTAGGGTTAGGGTTAGGGTTAGGGTTAGGGTTAGGGTTAGGGTTAGGGTTAGGGTTAGGGTTAGGGTTAGGGTTAGGGTTTTCCCACAGAAGAGTTGTGTGGCTTATGCGTTTTTAAATGTCAATTGGAGCTCTCCTTAAGTTGAAATGTACCAGGAATGTGGTATCTGGGTAGGGTTTTTCCCTTGGAACAATTGTGTGGCTTATACTATTTTAAATATATTTTGGTACTCTCATTAAGTTGAAATGTACCAGGAGGTTAGGGTTAGGGTTAGGGTTAGGGTTAGGGTTAGGGTTAGGGTTAGGGTTAGGGTTAGGGTTAGGGTTAGGGTTAGGGTTAGGGTTAGGGTTAGGGTTAGGGTTAGGGTTAGGGTTAGGGTTAGGGTTAGGGTTTTCCCACAGAAGAGTTGTGTGGCTTATTCGATTTTAAATGTTATTTGGTGCTCTCCTTAAGTTGACATGTACCAGGTAGGTTGGGTTAGGGTTTTGGTTTTCCCATGTTAGAGTTGAATGGCTTATACGATTTCAAATATATTTTTGTGCTCTCCATAAGTTAAATGTACCAGGAATGTGGTATCTGGGTAGGGTTTTTCCCTTGGAACAATTGTGTGGCTAATACTATTTTAAATGTATTTTGGTACTCTCATTAAGTTGAAATGTACCAGGAGGTTAGGGTTAGGGTTAGGGTTAGGGTTAGGGTTAGGGTTAGGGTTAGGGTTAGGGTTAGGGTTAGGGTTAGGGTTAGGGTTAGGGTTAGGGTTAGGGTTAGGGTTAGGGTTAGGGTTAGGGTTAGGGTTAGGGTTAGGGTTAGGGTTAGGGTTAGGGTTAGGGTTAGGGTTAGGGTTTTCCCACAGTAGAGTTGTGTGGCTTATTCGATTTTAAATGTCATTTTGTGCTTTCCTTAAGATGACATGTACCAGGTAGGTAGGGTTAGGGTTTTGGTTTTCCCATGTTAGAGTTGTGTGGCTTATATGATTTTAAATTTATTTTTGTGCTCTCCATAAGTTTAAATGTACCAGGAATGTGGTATCTGGGTAGGGTTTTTCCCATAGAAGAGTTGTGTGGCTTATGTGATTTTAAATGTCATTTGGTGCTCTCCTTAAGTTAAAAAGTATCAGGTAGGTTGGGTTAGGGTTTTGGTTTCCCCATGTTAGAGTTGTGTGCCTTATACGATTTTAAATATATTTTGGTGCTCTCCATAAGTTGAAATGTACCAGGAATGTGGTATCTGGGTAGGGTTTTTCCCTTGGAACAATTGTGTGGCTTATATTATTTTAAATGTATTTTAGTACTCTCATTAAGTTGAAATGTACCAGGAGGTTAGGGTTAGGGTTAGGGTTAGGGTTAGGGTTAGGGTTAGGGTTAGGGTTAGGGTTAGGGTTAGGGTTAGGGTTAGGGTTAGGGTTAGGGTTAGGGTTAGGGTTAGGGTTAGGGTTAGGGTTAGGGTTAGGGTTTTCCCACAGAAGAGTTGTGTGGCTTATTCGATTTTAAATGTAATTTGGTGCTCTCCTTAAGTTGACATGTACCAGGTAGGTTGGGTTAAGGTTTTGGTTTTCCCACGTTAGAGTTGTGTGGCTTATATGATTTTAAATTTATTTTTGTGCTCTCCATAAGTTGAAATGTACCAGGAATGTGGTATCTGGGTAGGGTTTTTCCCTTGGAACAATTGTGTGGCTTATATTATTTTAAATGTATTTTGGTACTCTCATTAAGTTGAAATGTACCAGGAAGATGGGGTTGGGGTTGGGGTTGGGGTTAGGGTTAGGGTTGGGGTTAGGGTTAGGGTTAGGGTTAGGGTTAGGGTTAGGGTTTTCCCACAGAAGAGTTGTGTGGCTTATTCGATTTTAAATGTCATTTGGTGCTCTCCTTAAGTTGACATGTACCAGGTAGGTTGGGTTAAGGTTTTGGTTTTCCCACGTTAGAGTTTTGTGGCTTATATGATTTTAAATTTATTTTTGTGCTCTCCATAAGTTGAAATGTACCAGGAATGTGGTATCTGGGTAGGGTTTTTCCCTTGGAACAATTGTGTGGCTTATATTATTTTAAATGTATTTTGGTACTCTCATTAAGTTGAAATGTACCAGGAAGTTTTTAGGGTTTTAGGGTTTTAGGGTTTTCCCACAGAAGGGTTGTGTGGCTTATTCGATTTTAAATGTCATTTGGTGCTCTCATTAAGTTGAAATGTACCAAAGAGTTTTAGGGTTAGGGTTAGGGTTAGGGTTAGGGTTAGGGTTAGGGTTTTCCCACAGAAGAGTTGTGTGGCTTATGCGATTTTAAATGTCAATTGGAGCTCTCCTTAAGTTGAAATGTACCAGGAATGTGGTATCTGGGTAGGGTTTTTCCCTTGGAACAATTGTGTGGCTTATACTATTTTAAATATATTTTGGTACTCTCATTAAGTTGAAATGTACCAGGAGGTTAGGGTTAGGGTTAGGGTTAGGGTTAGGGTTAGGGTTAGGGTTAGGGTTAGGGTTAGGGTTAGGGTTAGGGTTAGGGTTAGGGTTAGGGTTAGGGTTAGGGTTAGGGTTAGGGTTAGGGTTAGGGTTAGGGTTAGGGTTAGGGTTTTCCCACAGAAGAGTTGTGTGGCTTATTCGATTTTAAATGTTATTTGGTGCTCTCCTTAAGTTGACATGTACCAGGTAGGTTGGGTTAGGGTTTTGGTTTTCCCATGTTAGAGTTGAATGGCTTATATGATTTCAAATATATTTTTGTGCTCTCCATAAGTTGAAATGTACCAGGAATGTGGTATCTGGGTAGGGTTTTTCCCTTGGAACAATTGTGTGGCTAATACTATTTTAAATGTATTTTGGTACTCTCATTAAGTTGAAATGTACCAGGAGGTTAAGGTTAGGGTTAGGGTTAGGGTTAGGGTTAGGGTTAGGGTTAGGGTTAGGGTTAGGGTTAGGGTTAGGGTTAGGGTTAGGGTTAGGGTTAGGGTTAGGGTTAGGGTTAGGGTTAGGGTTTTCCCACAGAAGAGTTGTGTGGCTTATTTGATTTTAAATGTCATTTGGTGCTCTCCTTAAGTTGACATGTACCAGGTAGGTTGGGTTAAGGTTTTGGTTTTCCCACGTTAGAGTTGTGTGGCTTATATGATTTTAAATTTATTTTTGTGCTCTCCATAAGTTGAAATGTACCAGGAATGTGGTATCTGGGTAGGGTTTTTCCCTTGGAACAATTGTGTGGCTTATATTATTTTAAATGTATTTTGGTACTCTCATTAAGTTGAAATGTACCAGGAAGTTTTTAGGGTTTTAGGGTTTTAGGGTTTTCCCACAGAAGGGTTGTGTGGCTTATTCGATTTTAAATGTCATTTGGTGCTCTCATTAAGTTGAAATGTACCAAAGAGTTAGGGTTAGGGTTAGGGTTAGGGTTAGGGTTGTTAGGGTTAGGGTTGTTAGGGTTAGGGTTGTTAGGGTTAGGGTTAGGGTTGTTAGGGTTTTCCCACAGAAGAGTTGTGTGGCTTATGCGATTTTAAATGTCAATTGGAGCTCTCCTTAAGTTGAAATGTACCAGGAATGTGGTATCTGGGTAGGGTTTTTCCCTTGGAACAATTGTGTGGCTTATACTATTTTAAATATATTTTGGTACTCTCATTAAGTTGAAATGTACCAGGAAGTAAGGGTTAGGGTTAGGGTTAGGGTTAGGGTTAGGGTTAGGGTTAGGGTTAGGGTTAGGGTTAGGGTTAGGGTTAGGGTTAGGGTTAGGGTTAGGGTTAGGGTTAGGGTTAGGGTTAGGGTTAGGGTTAGGGTTAGGGTTAGGGTTAGGGTTTTCCCACAGAAGAGTTGTGTGGCTTATTCGATTTTAAATGTTATTTGGTGCTCTCCTTAAGTTGACATGTACCAGGTAGGTTGGGTTAGGGTTTTGGTTTTCCCATGTTAGAGTTGAATAGCTTATACGATTTCAAATATATTTTTGTGCTCTCCATAAGTTGAAATGTACCAGGAATGTGGTATCTGGGTAGGGTTTTTCCCTTGGAACAATTGTGTGGCTTATACTATTTTAAATGTATTTTGGTACTCTCATTAAGTTGAAATGTACCAGGGGGGTTAGGGTTAGGGTTAGGGTTAGGGTTAGGGTTAGGGTTAGGGTTAGGGTTAGGGTTAGGGTTAGGGTTAGGGTTAGGGTTAGGGTTAGGGTTTTCCCACAGTAGAGTTGTGTGGCTTATTCGATTTTAAATGTCATTTTGTGTTTTCCTTAAGTTGACATGTACCAGGTAGGTTGGGTTAGGGTTTTGGTTTTCCCATGTTAGAGTTGTGTGGCTTATATGATTTTAAATTTATTTTTGTGCTCTCCATAAGTTTAAATGTACCAGGAATGTGGTATCTGGGTAGGGTTTTTCCCATAGAAGAGTTGTGTGGCTTATTCAATTTTAAATGTCATTTGGTGCTCTCATTAAGTTGAAATGTACCAAAGGGTTAGGGTTAGGGTTTTCCCACAGAAGAGTTGTGTGGCTTATGCGATTTTAAATGTCAATTGGAGCTCTCCTTAAGTTGAAATGTACCAGGAATGTGGTATCTGGGTAGGGTTTTTCCCTTGGAACAATTGTGTGGCTTATACTATTTTAAATGTATTTTGGTACTCTCATTAAGTTGAAATGTACCAGGAGGTTAGGGTTAGGGTTAGGGTTAGGGTTAGGGTTAGGGTTAGGGTTAGGGTTAGGGTTAGGGTTAGGGTTAGGGTTAGGGTTAGGGTTAGGGTTAGGGTTAGGGTTAGGGTTAGGGTTAGGGTTAGGGTTAGGGTTAGGGTTAGGGTTAGGGTTAGGGTTAGGGTTAGGGTTAGGGTTTTCACACAGAAGAGTTGTGTGGCTTATGCGATTTTAAATGTCAATTGGAGCTCTCCTTAAGTTGAAATGTACCAGGAATGTGGCATCTGGGTAGGGTTTTTCCCTTGGAACAATTGTGTGGCTTATACTATTTTAAATGTATTTTGGTACTCTCATTAAGTTGAAATGTACCAGGAAGTTAGGGTTAGGGTTAGGGTTAGGGTTAGGGTTAGGGTTAGGGTTAGGGTTAGGGTTAGGGTTAGGGTTAGGGTTAGGGTTAGGGTTAGGGTTAGGGTTAGGGTTAGGGTTAGGGTTTTCCCACAGAAGAGTTGTGTGGCTTATTCGATTTTAAATGTCATTTGGTGCTCTCCTTAAGTTGACATGTACCAGGTAGGTTGGGTTAAGGTTTTGGTTTTCCCACGTTAGAGTTGTGTGGCTTATATGATTTTAAATTTATTTTTGTGCTCTCCATAAGTTGAAATGTACCAGGAATGTGGTATCTGGGTAGGGTTTTTCCCTTGGAACAATTGTGTGGCTTATATTATTTTAAATGTATTTTGGTACTCTCATTAAGTTGAAATGTACCAGGAAGATAGGGTTAGGGTTAGGGTTAGGGTTAGGGTTAGGGTTAGGGTTAGGGTTAGGGTTAGGGTTAGGGTTAGGGTTAGGGTTAGGGTTAGGGTTAGGGTTAGGGTTAGGGTTAGGGTTAGGGTTAGGGTTAGGGTTAGGGTTAGGGTTAGGGTTAGGGTTTTCCCACAGAAGAGTTGTGTGGCTTATTCGATTTTAAAAGTCATTTGGTGCTCTCCTTAAGTTGACATGTACCAGGTAGGTTGGGTTAAGGTTTTGGTTTTCCCACGTTAGAGTTTTGTGGCTTATATGATTTTAAATTTATTTTTGTGCTCTCCATAAGTTGAAATGTACCAGGAATATGGTATCTGGGTAGGGTTTTTCCCTTGGAAAAATTGTGTGGCTTATATTATTTTAAATGTATTTTAGTACTCTCATTAAGTTGAAATGTACCAGGAGGTTAGGGTTAGGGTTAGGGTTAGGGTTAGGGTTAGGGTTAGGGTTAGGGTTAGGGTTAGGGTTAGGGTTAGGGTTAGGGTTAGGGTTAGGGTTAGGGTTAGGGTTAGGGTTAGGGTTAGGGTTAGGGTTAGGGTTTTCCCACAGAAGAGTTGTGTGGCTTATTCGATTTTAAATGTTATTTGGTGCTCTCCTTAAGTTGACATGTACCAGGTAGGTTGGGTTAGGGTTTTGGTTTTCCCATGTTAGAGTTGTGTGGCTTATATGATTTTAAATTTATTTTTGTGCTCTCCATAAGTTGAAATGTACCAGGAATGTGGTATCTGGGTAGGGTTTTTCCCATAGAAAAGTTGTGTGGCTTATGCGATTTTAAATGTCATTTGGTGCTCTCCTTAAGTTAAAAAGTACCAGGTAGGTTGGGTTAGGGTTTTGGTTTTCCCATGTTAGAGTTGTGTGCCTTATACGATTTTAAACATATTTTGGTGCTCTCCATAAGTTGAAATGTACCAGGAATGTGGTATCTGGGTAGGGTTTTTCCCTTGGAAAAATTGTGTGGCTTATATTATTTTAAATGTATTTTAGTACTCTCATTAAGTTGAAATGTACCAGGAGGTTAGGATTAGGGTTAGGGTTAGGGTTTTCCCACAGAAGAGTTATGCGATTTTAAATGTCAATTGGAGCTCTCCTTAAGTTGAAATGTACAAGGAATGTGGTATCTGGGTAGGAATTTTCCCTTGGAACAATTGTGTGGCTTATACTATTTTAAATGTATTTTGGTACTCTCATTAAGTTGAAATGTACCAGGAAGGTTAGGGTCAGGGTCAGGGTTAGGGTTAGGGTCAGGGTTAGGGTCAGGGTCAGGGTCAGGGTCAGGGTCAGGGTCAGGGTCAGGGTCAGGGTCAGGGTCAGGGTCAGGGTCAGGGTCAGGGTCAGGGTCAGGGTCAGGGTCAGGGTTAGGGTTAGGGTTTTCCCACAGAAGAGTTGTGTGGCTTATGCGATTTTAAAATTTCAATTGGAGCTCTCCTTAAGTTGAAATCTACCAGGAATGTGGTATCTGGGTAGGGTTTTTCCCTTGGAACAATTGTGTGGCTTATACTATTTTAAATGTATTTTGGTACTCTCATTAAGTTGAAATGTACCAGGAAGTTTAGGGTTAGGGTTAGGGTTAGGGTTTTCCCACAGAAGAGTTGTGTGGCTTATTCGATTTTAAATGTCATTTGGTGCTTTCCTTAAGTTGACATGTACCAGGAAGGTTGGGTTAGGGTTTTGGTTTTCCCATGTTAGAGTTGTGTGGCTTATACGATTTTCAATATATTTGTGTGCTCTCCATAAGTTGAAATGTATCAGGAATGTGGTATCTGGGTAGGGTTTTCCCTTCGAACAATTGTGTGGCTTATACTATTTTAAATGTATTTTGGTACTCTCATTAAGTTGAAATGTACCAGGAGGTTAGGGTTAGGGTTAGGGTTTTAGGGTTAAGGTTGTTAGGGTTTTCCCACAGAAGAGTTGTGTGGCTTATTCAATTTTAAATGTCATTTGGTGCTCTCATTAAGTTGAAATGTACCAAAGGGTTAGGGTTAGGGTTTTCTCACAGAAGAGTTGTGTGGCTTATGCTATTTTAAATGTCAATTGGAGCTCTCCTTAAGTTGAAATGTACCAGGAATGTGGTATCTGGGTAGGGTTTTTCCCTTGGAACAATTGTGTGGCTTATACTATTTTAAATGTATTTTGGTACTCTCATTAAGTTGAAATGTACCAGGAGGTTAGGGTTAGGGTTAGGGTTAGGGTTAGGGTTAGGGTTAGGGTTAGGGTTAGGGTTAGGGTTAGGGTTAGGGTTAGGGTTAGGGTTAGGGTTAGGGTTAGGGTTAGGGTTAGGGTTAGGGTTAGGGTTAGGGTTAGGGTTAGGGTTAGGGTTTTCACACAGAAGAGTTGTGTGGCTTATGCGATTTTAAATGTCAATTGGAGCTCTCCTTAAGTTGAAATGTACCAGGAATGTGGCATCTGGGTAGGGTTTTTCCCTTGGAACAATTGTGTGGCTTATACTATTTTAAATGTATTTTGGTACTCTCATTAAGTTGAAATGTACCAGGAAGTTAGGGTTAGGGTTAGGGTTAGGGTTAGGGTTAGGGTTAGGGTTAGGGTTAGGGTTAGGGTTAGGGTTAGGGTTAGGGTTAGGGTTAGGGTTAGGGTTAGGGTTAGGGTTAGGGTTAGGGTTAGGGTTAGGGTTAGGGTTAGGGTTAGGGTTAGGGTTTTCCCACAGAAGAGTTGTGTGGCTTATTCGATTTTAAATGTTATTTGGTGCTCTCCTTAAGTTGACATGTACCAGGTAGGTTGGGTTAGGGTTTTGGTTTTCCCATGTTAGAGTTGTGTGGCTTATACGATTTCAAATATATTTTTGTGCTCTCCATAAGTTGAAATGTACCAGGAATGTGGTATCTGGGTAGGGTTTTTCCCTTGCAACAATTGTGTGGCTTATACTATTTTAAATGTATTTTGGTACTCTCATTAAGTTGAAATGTACCAGAGGGTTAGGGTTAGGGTTAGGGTTAGGGTTAGGGTTAGGGTTAGGGTTAGGGTTAGGGTTAGGGTTAGGGTTAGGGTTAGGGTTAGGGTTAGGGTTTTCCCACAGTAGAGTTGTGTGGCTTATTCGATTTTAAATGTCATTTTGTGCTTTCCTTAAGTTGACATGTACCAGGTAGGTTGGGTTAGGGTTTTGGTTTTCCCATGTTAGAGTTGTGTGGCTTATATGATTTTAAATTTATTTTTGTGCTCTCCATTAGTTGAAATGTACCAGGAATGTGGTATCTGGGTAGGGTTTTTCCCATAGAAGAGTTGTGTGGCTTATGCGATTTTAAATGTCATTTGGTGCTCTCCTTAAGTTAAAAGTACCAGGTAGGTTGGGTTAGGGTTTTGGTTTCCCCATGTTAGTGTTGTGTGGCTTATACGATTTTAAATATATTTTGGTGCTTTCCATAAGTTGAAATGTACCAGGAATGTGGTATCTGGGTAGGGTTTTTCCCTTGGAACAATTGTGTGGCTTATATTATTTTAAATGTATTTTAGTACTCTCATTAAGTTGAAATGTACCAGGAGGTTAGGGTTAGGGTTAGGGTTAGGGTTAGGGTTAGGGTTAGGGTTAGGGTTAGGGTTAGGGTTAGGGTTAGGGTTAGGGTTAGGGTTAGGGTTAGGGTTAGGGTTAGGGTTAGGGTTAGGGTTAGGGTTTTCCCACAGCAGAGTTGTGTGGCTTATTCGATTTTAAATGTCATTTGGTGCTCTCCTTAAGTTGACATGTACCAAGTAGGTTGGGTTAGGGTTTTGGTTTTCCCATGTTAGAGTTGTGTGGCTTATACGATTTTCAATATATTTGTGTGCTCTCCATAAGTTGAAATGTACCAGGATTGTGGTATCTGGGTAGGGTTTTCCCTTCGAACAATTGTGTGGTTATACTATTTTAAATGTATTTTGGTACTCTCATTAAGTTGAAATGTACCAGGAGGTTAGGGTTAGGGTTAGGGTTTTCCCACAGAAGAGTTGTGTGGCTTATTCGATTTTAAATGTCATTTTGGGCTCTCCTTAAGTTGACATGTACCAGGTAGGTTGGGTTAAGGTTTTGGTTTTCCCACGTTAGAGTTGTGTGGCTTATATGATTTTAAATTTATTTTTGTGCTCTCCATAAGTTGAAATGTACCAGGAATGTGGTATCTGGGTAGGGTTTTTCCCTTGGAACAATTGTGTGGCTTATACTATTTTAAATGTATTTTGGTACTCTCATTAAGTTGAAATATACCAGGAAGTTAGGGTTAGGGTTAGGGTTAGGGTTAGGGTTAGGGTTAGGGTTAGGGTTAGGGTTAGGGTTAGGGTTAGGGTTAGGGTTAGGGTTAGGGTTAGGGTTAGGGTTAGGGTTAGGGTTAGGGTTAGGGTTAGGGTTAGGGTTAGGGTTAGGGTTTTCCCACAGAAGAGTTGTGTGGCTTATTCGATTTTAAATGTTATTTG
The DNA here is from genome assembly GCF_029499605.1 of Hyla sarda. NCBI lineage: Eukaryota > Metazoa > Chordata > Amphibia > Anura > Hylidae > Hyla > Hyla sarda. The sequence continues at coordinate 38,539 of NW_026610812.1, read as the reverse complement.
GTGCTCTCCTTAAGTTGACATGTACCAGGTAGGTTGGGTTAGGGTTTTGGTTTTCCCATGTTAGAGTTGTGTGGCTTATACGATTTCAAATATATTTTTGTGCTCTCCATAAGTTGAAATGTACCAGGAATGTGGTATCTGGGTAGGGTTTTTCCCTTGGAACAATTGTGTGGCTTATATTATTTTAAATGTATTTTGGTACTCTCATTAAGTTGAAATGTACCAGGAAGCTTTTAGGGTTTTAGGGTTTTCCCACAGAAGAGTTGTGTGGCTTATTCGATTTTAAATGTCATTTGGTGCTCTCATTAAGTTGAAATGTACCAAAGGGTTAGGGTTAGGGTTAGGGTTTTCCCACAGAAGAGTTGTGTGGCTTATGCGTTTTTAAATGTCAATTGGAGCTCTCCTTAAGTTGAAATGTACCAGGAATGTGGTATCTGGGTAGGGTTTTTCCCTTGGAACAATTGTGTGGCTTATACTATTTTAAATGTATTTTGGTACTCTCATTAAGTTGAAATGTACCAGGAAGTTAGGTTTAGGGTTAGGGTTAGGGTTAGGGTTAGGGTTAGGGTTAGGGTTAGGGTTAGGGTTAGGGTTAGGGTTAGGGTTTTCCCACAGAAGAGTTGTGTGGCTTATTCGATTTTAAATGTTATTTGGTGCTCTCCTTAAGTTGACATTTACCAGGTAGGTTGGGTTAGGGTTTTGGTTTTCCCATGTTAGAGTTGTGTGGCTTATACGATTTCAAATATATTTTTGTGCTCTCCATAAGTTGAAATGTACCAGGAATGTGGTATCTGGGTAGGGTTTTTCCCTTGGAACAATTGTGTGGCTTATATTATTTTAAATGTATTTTGGTACTCTCATTAAGTTGAAATGTACCAGGAAGCTTTTAGGGTTTTAGGGTTTTCCCACAGAAGAGTTGTGTGGCTTATTCGATTTTAAATGTCATTTGGTGCTCTCATTAAGTTGAAATGTACCAAAGGGTTAGGGTTAGGGTTAGGGTTTTCCCACAGTAGAGTTGTGTGGCTTATGCAATTTTAAATGTCAATTGGAGCTCTCCTTAAGTTGAAATGTACCAGGAATGTGGTATCTGGGTAGGGTTTTTCCCTTGGAACAATTGTGTGGCTTATACTATTTTAAATGTATTTTGGTACTCTCATTAAGTTGAAATGTACCAGGAGGTAAGGGTTAGGGTTAGGGTTAGGGTTAGGGTTAGGGTTAGGGTTAGGGTTAGGGTTAGGGTTAGGGTTAGGGTTAGGGTTAGGGTTAGGGTTAGGGTTAGGGTTAGGGTTAGGGTTAGGGTTAGGGTTAGGGTTAGGGTTTTCCCACAGAAGAGTTGTGTGGCTTATGCGATTTTAAATGTCAATTGGAGCTCTCCTTAAGTTGAAATGTACCAAGAATGTGGTATCTGGGTAGGGTTTTTCCTTTGGAACAATTGTGTGGCTTATACTATTTTAAATGTATTTTGGTACTCTCATTAAGTTGAAATGTACCAGGAAGTTAGGGTTAGGGTTAGGGTTAGGGTTAGGGTTAGGGTTAGGGTTAGGGTTAGGGTTAGGGTTAGGGTTAGGGTTAGGGTTAGGGTTAGGGTTAGGGTTAGGGTTAGGGTTAGGGTTAGGGTTAGGGTTAGGGTTAGGGTTTTCCCACAGAAGAGTTGTGTGGCTTATTCGATTTTAAATGTTATTTGGTGCTCTCCTTAAGTTGACATGTACCAGGTAGGTTGGGTTAGGGTTTTGGTTTTCCCATGTTAGAGTTGTGTGGCTTATACGATTTCAAATATATTTTTGTGCTCTCCATAAGTTGAAATGTACCAGGAATGTGGTATCTGGGTAGGGTTTTTCCCTTGGAACAATTGTGTGGCTTATATTATTTTAAATGTATTTTGGTACTCTCATTAAGTTGAAATGTACCAGGAAGCTTTTAGGGTTTTAGGGTTTTCCCACAGAAGAGTTGTGTGGCTTATTCGATTTTAAATGTCATTTGGTGCTCTCATTAAGTTGAAATGTACCAAAGGGTTAGGGTTAGGGTTAGGGTTTTCCCACAGAAGAGTTGTGTGGCTTATGCAATTTTAAATGTCAATTGGAGCTCTCCTTAAGTTGAAATGTACCAGGAATGTGGTATCTGGGTAGGGTTTTTCCCTTGGAACAATTGTGTGGCTTATACTATTTTAAATGTATTTTGGTACTCTCATTAAGTTGAAATGTACCAGGAGGTAAGGGTTAGGGTTAGGGTTAGGGTTAGGGTTAGGGTTAGGGTTAGGGTTAGGGTTAGGGTTAGGGTTAGGGTTAGGGTTAGGGTTAGGGTTAGGGTTAGGGTTAGGGTTAGGGTTAGGGTTAGGGTTAGGGTTAGGGTTAGGGTTTTCCCACAGAAGAGTTGTGTGGCTTATGCGATTTTAAATGTCAATTGGAGCTCTCCTTAAGTTGAAATGTACCAAGAATGTGGTATCTGGGTAGGGTTTTTCCTTTGGAACAATTGTGTGGCTTATACTATTTTAAATGTATTTTGGTACTCTCATTAAGTTGAAATGTACCAGGAAGTTAGGGTTAGGGTTAGGGTTAGGGTTAGGGTTAGGGTTAGGGTTAGGGTTAGGGTTAGGGTTAGGGTTAGGGTTAGGGTTAGGGTTAGGGTTAGGGTTAGGGTTAGGGTTAGGGTTAGGGTTAGGGTTAGGGTTTGGGTTTTCCCACAGAAGAGTTGTGTGGCTTATTCGATTTTAAATGTTATTTGGTGCTCTCCTTAAGTTGACATGTACCAGGTAGGTTGGGTTAGGGTTTTGGTTTTCCCATGTTAGAGTTGTGTGGCTTATACGATTTCAAATATATTTTTGTGCTCTCCATAAGTTGAAATGTACCAGGAATGTGGTATCTGGGTAGGGTTTTTCCCTTGGAACAATTGTGTGGCTTATATTATTTTAAATGTATTTTGGTACTCTCATTAAGTTGAAATGTACCAGGAAGCTTTTAGGGTTTTAGGGTTTTCCCACAGAAGAGTTGTGTGGCTTATTCGATTTTAAATGTCATTTGGTGCTCTCATTAAGTTGAAATGTACCAAAGGGTTAGGGTTAGGGTTAGGGTTTTCCCACAGAAGAGTTGTGTGGCTTATGCAATTTTAAATGTCAATTGGAGCTCTCCTTAAGTTGAAATGTACCAGGAATGTGGTATCTGGGTAGGGTTTTTCCCTTGGAACAATTGTGTGGCTTATACTATTTTAAATGTATTTTGGTACTCTCATTAAGTTGAAATGTACCAGGAGGTAAGGGTTAGGGTTAGGGTTAGGGTTAGGGTTAGGGTTAGGGTTAGGGTTAGGGTTAGGGTTAGGGTTAGGGTTAGGGTTAGGGTTAGGGTTAGGGTTAGGGTTAGGGTTAGGGTTAGGGTTAGGGTTAGGGTTAGGGTTTTCCCACAGAAGAGTTGTGTGGCTTATGCGATTTTAAATGTCAATTGGAGCTCTCCTTAAGTTGAAATGTACCAAGAATGTGGTATCTGGGTAGGGTTTTTCCTTTGGAACAATTGTGTGGCTTATACTATTTTAAATGTATTTTGGTACTCTCATTAAGTTGAAATGTACCAGGAAGTTAGGGTTAGGGTTAGGGTTAGGGTTAGGGTTAGGGTTAGGGTTAGGGTTAGGGTTAGGGTTAGGGTTAGGGTTAGGGTTAGGGTTAGGGTTAGGGTTAGGGTTAGGGTTAGGGTTAGGGTTAGGGTTAAGGTTAGGGTTTTCCCACAGAAGAGTTGTGTGGCTTATTCGATTTTAAATGTTATTTGGTGCTCTCCTTAAGTTGACATGTACCAGGTAGGTTGGGTTAGGGTTTTGGTTTTCCCATGTTAGAGTTGTGTGGCTTATACGATTTCAAATATATTTTTGTGCTCTCCATAAGTTGAAATGTACCAGGAATGTGGTATCTGGGTAGGGTTTTTCCCTTGGAACAATTGTGTGGCTTATATTATTTTAAATGTATTTTGGTACTCTCATTAAGTTGAAATGTACCAGGAAGCTTTTAGGGTTTTAGGGTTTTCCCACAGAAGAGTTGTGTGGCTTATTCGATTTTAAATGTCATTTGGTGCTCTCATTAAGTTGAAATGTACCAAAGGGTTAGGGTTAGGGTTAGGGTTTTCCCACAGAAGAGTTGTGTGGCTTATGCAATTTTAAATGTCAATTGGAGCTCTCCTTAAGTTGAAATGTACCAGGAATGTGGTATCTGGGTAGGGTTTTTCCCTTGGAACAATTGTGTGGCTTATACTATTTTAAATGTATTTTGGTACTCTCATTAAGTTGAAATGTACCAGGAGGTAAGGGTTAGGGTTAGGGTTAGGGTTAGGGTTAGGGTTAGGGTTAGGGTTAGGGTTAGGGTTAGGGTTAGGGTTAGGGTTAGGGTTAGGGTTAGGGTTAGGGTTAGGGTTAGGGTTAGGGTTAGGGTTAGGGTTAGGGTTAGGGTTAGGGTTAGGGTTAGGGTTAGGGTTAGGGTTTTCCCACAGAAGAGTTGTGTGGCTTATGCGATTTTAAATGTCAATTGGAGCTCTCCTTAAGTTGAAATGTACCAAGAATGTGGTATCTGGGTAGGGTTTTTCCTTTGGAACAATTGTGTGGCTTATACTATTTTAAATGTATTTTGGTACTCTCATTAAGTTGAAATGTACCAGGAAGTTAGGGTTAGGGTTAGGGTTAGGGTTAGGGTTAGGGTTAGGGTTAGGGTTAGGGTTAGGGTTAGGGTTAGGGTTAGGGTTAGGGTTAAGGTTAGGGTTTTCCCACAGAAGAGTTGTGTGGCTTATTCGATTTTAAATGTTATTTGGTGCTCTCCTTAAGTTGACATGTACCAGGTAGGTTGGGTTAGGGTTTTGGTTTTCCCATGTTAGAGTTTTGTGGCTTATACGATTTCAAATATATTTTTGTGCTCTCCATAAGTTGAAATGTACCAGGAATGTGGAATCTGGGTAGGGTTTTTCCCTTGGAACAATTGTGTGGCTTATACTATTTTAAATGTATTTTGGTACTCTCATTAAGTTGAAATGTACCAGGAAGATAGGGTTAGGGTTAGGGTTAGGGTTAGGGTTAGGGTTAGGGTTAGGGTTAGGGTTAGGGTTAGGGTTAGGGTTAGGGTTAGGGTTAGGGTTAGGGTTAGGGTTAGGGTTAGGGTTAGGGTTAGGGTTAGGGTTAGGGTTAGGGTTAGGGTTAGGGTTAGGGTTAGGGTTTTCCCACAGAAGAGTTGTGTGGCTTATGCGATTTTAAAATTTCAATTGGAGCTCGCCTTAAGTTAAAATGTACCAGGAATGTGGTATCTGGGTAGGGTTTTTCCCTTGGAACAATTGTGTGGCTTATACTATTTTAAATGTATTTTGGTACTCTCATTAAGTTGAAATGTACCAGGAAGTTTAGGGTTAGGGTTAGGGTTAGGGTTAGGGTTAGGGTTAGGGTTAGGGTTAGGGTTAGGGTTAGGGTTAGGGTTAGGGTTAGGGTTAGGGTTAGGGTTAGGGTTAGGGTTAGGGTTAGGGTTAGGGTTAGGGTTTTCCCACAGAAGAGTTCTGTGGCTTATTCGATTTTAAATGTTATTTGGTGCTCTCCTTAAGTTGACATGTACCAGGTAGGTTGGGTTAGGGTTTTGGTTTTCCCATGTTAGAGTTTTGTGGCTTATACGATTTCAAATATATTTTTGTGCTCTCCATAAGTTGAAATGTACCAGGAATGTGGAATCTGGGTAGGGTTTTTCCCTTGGAACAATTGTGTGGCTTATACTATTTTAAATGTATTTTGGTACTCTCATTAAGTTGAAATGTACCAGGAAGATAGGGTTAGGGTTAGGGTTAGGGTTAGGGTTAGGGTTAGGGTTAGGGTTAGGGTTAGGGTTAGGGTTAGGGTTAGGGTTAGGGTTAGGGTTAGGGTTAGGGTTAGGGTTAGGGTTAGGGTTAGGGTTAGGGTTAGGGTTAGGGTTAGGGTTAGGGTTTTCCCACAGAAGAGTTGTGTGGCTTATGCGATTTTAAAATTTCAATTGGAGCTCGCCTTAAGTTAAAATGTACCAGGAATGTGGTATCTGGGTAGGGTTTTTCCCTTGGAACAATTGTGTGGCTTATACTATTTTAAATGTATTTTGGTACTCTCATTAAGTTGAAATGTACCAGGAAGTTTAGGGTTAGGGTTAGGGTTAGGGTTAGGGTTAGGGTTAGGGTTAGGGTTAGGGTTAGGGTTAGGGTTAGGGTTAGGGTTAGGGTTAGGGTTAGGGTTAGGGTTAGGGTTAGGGTTAGGGTTAGGGTTAGGGTTAGGGTTAGGGTTTTCCCACAGAAGAGTTGTGTGGCTTATGCGATTTTAAATGTCAATTGGAGCTCTCCTTAAGTTGAAATGTACCAGGAATGTGGTATCTGGGTAGGGATTTTCCCTTGGAACAATTGTGTGGCTAATACTATTTTAAATGTATTTTGGTACTCTCATTAAGTTGAAATGTACCAGGAAGATAGGGTTAGGGTTAGGGTTAGGGTTAGGGTTAGGGTTAGGGTTAGGGTTAGGGTTAGGGTTAGGGTTAGGGTTAGGGTTAGGGTTAGGGTTAGGGTTAGGGTTAGGGTTAGGGTTAGGGTTAGGGTTAGGGTTAGGGTTAGGGTTTTCCCACAGAAGAGTTGTGTGGCTTATGCGATTTTAAAATTTCAATTGGAGCTCGCCTTAAGTTGAAATGTACCAGGAATGTGGTATCTGGGTAGGGTTTTTCCCTTGGAACAATTGTGTGGCTTATACTATTTTAAATGTATTTTGGTACTCTCTTTAAGTTGAAATGTACCAGGAAGTTTAGGGTTAGGGTTAGGGTTAGGGTTAGGGTTAGGGTTAGGGTTAGGGTTAGGGTTAGGGTTAGGGTTAGGGTTAGGGTTAGGGTTAGGGTTAGGGTTAGGGTTAGGGTTAGGGTTAGGGTTTTCCCACAGAAGAGTTGTGTGGCTTATGCGATTTTAAATGTCAATTGGAGCTCTCCTTAAGTTGAAATGTACCAGGAATGTGGTATCTGGGTAGGGATTTTCCCTTGGAACAATTGTGTGGCTTATACTATTTTAAATGTATTTTGGTACTCTCATTAAGTTGAAATGTACCAGGAAGATAGGGTTAGGGTTAGGGTTAGGGTTTAGGGTTAGGGGTTAGGGGTTAGGGTTAGGGTTAGGGTTAGGGTTAGGGTTAGGGTTAGGGTTAGGGTTAGGGTTAGGGTTAGGGTTAGGGTTAGGGTTTTCCCACAGAAGAGTTGTGTGGCTTATGCGATTTTAAATGTCAATTGGAGCTCTCCTTAAGTTGAAATGTACCAGGAATGTGGTATCTGGGTAGGGTTTTTCCCTTGGAACAATTGTGTGGCTTATACTATTTTAAATGTATTTTGGTACTCTCATTAAGTTGAAATGTACCAGGAAGATAGGGTTAGGGTTAGGGTTAGGGTTAGGGTTAGGGTTAGGGTTAGGGTTAGGGTTAGGGTTAGGGTTAGGGTTAGGGTTAGGGTTAGGGTTAGGGTTAGGGTTAGGGTTAGGGTTAGGGTTAGGGTTAGGGTTAGGGTTAGGGTTTTCCCACAGAAGAGTTGTGTGGCTTATTCGATTTTAAATGTCATTTGGTGCTCTCCTTAAGTTGACATGTACCAGGTAGGTTGGGTTAGGGTTTTGGTTTTCCCATGTTAGAGTTGTGTGGCTTATACGATTTTCAATATATTTGTGTGCTCTCCATAAGTTGAAATGTACCAGGAATGTGGTATTTGGGTAGGGTTTTCCCTTCGAACAATTGTGTGGCTTATACTATTTTAAATGTATTTTGGTCCTCTCATTAAGTTGAAATGTACCAGGAGGTTAGGGTTAGGGTTAGGGTTTTCCCACAGAAGAGTTGTATGGCTTATTCAATTTTAAATGTCATTTTGGGCTCTCCTTAAGTTGACATGTACCAGGTAGGTTGGGTTAAGGTTTTGGTTTTCCCACGTTAGAGTTGTGTGGCTTATATGATTTTAAATTTATTTTTGTGCTCTCCATAAGTTGAAATGTACCAGGAATGTGGTATCTGGGTAGGGTTTTTCCCTTGGAACAATTGTGTGGCTTATATTATTTTAAATGTATTTTGGTACTCTCATTAAGTTGAAATGTACCAGGAAGTTTTTAGGGTTTTAGGGTTTTCCCACAGAAGAGTTGTGTGGCTTATTCGATTTTAAATGTCATTTGGTGCTCTCATTAAGTTGAAATGTACCAAAGGGTTAGGGTTAGGGTTAGGGTTTTCCCACAGAAGAGTTGTGTGGCTTATGCGATTTTAAATGTCAATTGGAGCTCTCCTTAAGTTGAAATGTACCAGGAATGTGGTATCTGGGTAGGGTTTTTCCCTTGGAACAATTGTGTGGCTTATACTATTTTAAATGTATTTTGGTACTCTCATTAAGTTGAAATGTACCAGGAAGATAGGGTTATGGTTAAGGGTTAAGGTAAGGGGTTAGGGTTAGGGTTAGGGTTAGGGTTAGGGTTAGGGTTAGGGTTAGGGTTAGGGTTAGGGTTAGGGTTAGGGTTAGGGTTAGGGTTAGGGTTAGGGTTAGGGTTAGGGTTAGGGTTAGGGTTAGGGTTAGGGTTAGGGTTAGGGTTAGGGTTAGGGTTAGGGTTAGGGTTAGGGTTAGGGTTAGGGTTAGGGTTAGGGTTAGGGTTAGGGTTAGGGTTAGGGTTAGGGTTAGGGTTAGGGTTAGGGTTAGGGTTAGGGTTAGGGTTAGGGTTAGGGTTTTCCCACAGAAGAGTTGTGTGGCTTATGCGATTTTAAATGTCAATTGGAGCTCTCCTTAAGTTGAAATGTACCAGGAATGTGGTGTCTGGGTAGGGTTTTTCCCTTGGAACAATTGTGTGGCTTATACTATTTTAAATGTATTTTGGTACTCTCATTAAGTTGAAATGTACCAGGAAGGTTAGGGTTTGGGTTTTGGGGGTTTTGGGGGTTTTCCCACAGAAGAGTTGTGTGGCTTATTCGATTTTAAATGTTATTTGGTGCTCTCCTTAAGTTGACATGTACCAGGTAGGTTGGGTTAGGGTTTTGGTTTTCCCATGTTAGAGTTGTGTGGCTTATACGATTTCAAATATATTTTTGTGCTCTCCATAAGTTGAAATGTACCAGGAATGTGGTATCTGGGTAGGGTTTTTCCCTTGGAACAATTGTGTGGCTTATACTATTTTAAATGTATTTTGGTACTCTCATTAAGTTGAAATGTACCAGGAGGTCAGGGTTAGGGTTAGGGTTAGGGTTAGGGTTAGGGTTAGGGTTAGGGTTAGGGTTAGGGTTAGGGTTAGGGTTAGGGTTAGGGTTAGGGTTAGGGTTAGGGTTAGGGTTAGGGTTAGGGTTAGGGTTAGGGTTAGGGTTAGGGTTAGGGTTAGGGTTTTCCCACAGAAGAGTTGTGTGGCTTATTCGATTTTAAATGTCATTTGGTGCTCTCCTTAAGTTGACATGTACCAGGTAGGTTGGGTTAGGGTTTTGGTTTTCCCATGTTAGAGTTGTGTGGCTTATACGATTTTCAATATATTTGTGTGCTCTCCATAAGTTGAAATGTACCAGGAATGTGGTATCTGGGTAGGGTTTTCCCTTCGAACAATTGTGTGGCTTATACTATTTTAAATGTATTTTGGTCCTCTCATTAAGTTGAAATGTACCAGGAGGTTAGGGTTAGGGTTTTCCCACAGAAGAGTTGTATGGCTTATTCAATTTTAAATGTCATTTTGGGCTCTCCTTAAGTTGACATGTACCAGGAAGTTTTTAGGGTTTTAGGGTTTTCCCACAGAAGAGTTGTGTGGCTTATTCGATTTTAAATGTCATTTGGTGCTCTCATTAAGTTGAAATGTACCAAAGGGTTAGGGTTAGGGTTAGGGTTTTCCCACAGAAGAGTTGTGTGGCTTGTGCGATTTTAAATGTCAATTGGAGCTCTCCTTAAGTTGAAATGTACCAGGAATGTGGTATCTGGGTAGGGTTTTTCCCTTGGAACAATTGTGTGGCTTATACTATTTTAAATGTATTTTGGTACTCTCATTAAGTTGAAATGTACCAGGAAGATAGGGTTAAGGTTAAGGGTTAAGGTTAGGGGTTAGGGTTAGGGTTAGGGTTAAGGGTTAAGGGTTAGGGTTAGGGTTAGGGTTAGGGTTAGGGTTAGGGTTAGGGTTAGGGTTAGGGTTAGGGTTAGGGTTAGGGTTTTCCCACAGAAGAGTTGTGTGGCTTATGCGATTTTAAATGTCAATTGGAGCTCTCCTTAAGTTGAAATGTACCAGGAATGTGGTGTCTGGGTAGGGTTTTTCCCTTGGAACAATTGTGTGGCTTATACTATTTTAAATGTATTTTGGTACTCTCATTAAGTTGAAATGTACCAGGAAGGTTAGGGTTAGGGTTAGGGTTAGGGTTAGGGTTAGGGTTAGGGTTAGGGTTAGGGTTAGGGTTAGGGTTAGGGTTTTCCCACAGAAGAGTTGTGTGGCTTATTCGATTTTAAATGTCATTTGGTGCTCTCCTTAAGTTGACATGTACCAGGTAGGTTGGGTTAGGGTTTTGGTTTTCCCATGTTAGAGTTGTGTGGCTTATACGATTTTCAATATATTTGTGTGCTCTCCATAAGTTGAAATGTACCAGGAATGTGGTATCTGGGTAGGGTTTTCCCTTCGAACAATTGTGTGGCTTATACTATTTTAAATGTATTTTGGTACTCTCATTAAGTTGAAATGTACCAGGAGGTTAGGGTTTGGGTTAGGGTTTTCCCACAGAAAAGTTGTGTGGCTTATTCGATTTTAAATGTCATTTTGGGCTCTCCTTAAGTTGACATGTACCAGGTAGGTTGGGTTAAGGTTTTGGTTTTCCCACGTTAAAGTTGTGTGGCTTATATGATTTTAAATTTATTTTTGTGCTCTCCATAAGTTGAAATGTACCAGGAATGTGGTATCTGGGTAGGGTTTTTCCCTTGGAACAATTGTGTGGCTTATATTATTTTAAATGTATTTTGGTACTCTCATTAAGTTGAAATGTACCAGGAAGTTTTTAGGGTTTTAGGGTTTTCCCACAGAAGAGTTGTGTGGCTTATTCGATTTTAAATGTCATTTGGTGCTCTCATTAAGTTGAAATGTACCAAAGGGTTAGGGTTAGGGTTAGGGTTAGGGTTAGGGTTAGGGTTAGGGTTAGGGTTAGGGTTAGGGTTAGGGTTAGGGTTAGGGTTAGGGTTAGGGTTAGGGTTTTCCCACAGAAGAGTTGTGTGGCTTATGCGATTTTAAATGTCAATTGGAGCTCTCCTTAAGTTGAAATGTACCAGGAATGTGGTATCTGGGTAGGGTTTTTCCCTTGGAACAATTGTGTGGCTTATACTATTTTAAATGTATTTTGGTACTCTCATTAAGTTGAAATGTACCAGGAAGATAGGGTTAGGGTTAGGGTTAGGGTTAGGGTTAGGGTTAGGGTTAGGGTTAGGGTTAGGGTTAGGGTTAGGGTTAGGGTTAGGGTTAGGGTTAGGGTTAGGGTTAGGGTTAGGGTTAGGGTTAGGGTTAGGGTTAGGGTTTTCCCACAGAAGAGTTGTGTGGCTTATGCGATTTTAAAATTTCAATTGGAGCTCGCCTTAAGTTGAAATGTACCAGGAATGTGGTATCTGGGTAGGGTTTTTCCCTTGGAACAATTGTGTGGCTTATACTATTTTAAATGTATTTTGGTACTCTCATTAAGTTGAAATGTACCAGGAAGTTTAGGGTTAGGGTTAGGGTTAGGGTTTTCCCACAGAAGAGTTGTGTGGCTTATGCGATTTTAAATGTCAATTGGAGCTCTCCTTAAGTTGAAATGTACCAGGAATGTGGTATCTGGGTAGGGATTTTCCCTTGGAACAATTGTGTGGCTTATACTATTTTAAATGTATTTTGGTACTCTCATTAAGTTGAAATGTACCAGGAAGATAGGGTTAGGGTTAGGGTTAGGGTTTAGGGTTAGGGTTTAGGGGTTAGGGTTAGGGTTAGGGTTTAGGGTTAGGGTTAGGGTTAGGGTTTTCCCACAGAAGAGTTGTGTGGCTTATGCGATTTTAAAATTTCAATTGGAGCTCGCCTTAAGTTGAAATGTACCAGGAATGTGGTATCTGGGTAGGGTTTTTCCCTTGGAACAATTGTGTGGCTTATACTATTTTAAATGTATTTTGGTACTCTCATTAAGTTGAAATGTACCAGGAAGTTTAGGGTTAGGGTTAGGGTTAGGGTTTTCCCACAGAAGAGTTGTGTGGCTTATGCGATTTTAAATGTCAATTGGAGCTCTCCTTAAGTTGAAATGTACCAGGAATGTGGTATCTGGGTAGGGATTTTCCCTTGGAACAATTGTGTGGCTTATACTATTTTAAATGTATTTTGGTACTCTCATTAAGTTGAAATGTACCAGGAAGATAGGGTTAGGGTTAGGGTTAGGGTTTAGGTTTAGGGTTAGGGTTTAGGGTTAGGGTTAGGGTTAGGGTTAGGGTTAGGGTTAGGGTTAGGGTTAGGGTTAGGGTTTTCCCACAGAAGAGTTGTGTGGCTTATGCGATTTTAAATGTCAATTGGAGCTCTCCTTAAGTTGAAATGTACCAGGAATGTGGTATCTGGGTAGGGTTTTTCCCTTGGAACAATTGTGTGGCTTATACTATTTTAAATGTATTTTGGTACTCTCATTAAGTTGAAATGTACCAGGAAGATAGGGTTAGGGTTAGGGTTAGGGTTAGGGTTAGGGTTAGGGTTAGGGTTAGGGTTAGGGTTAGGGTTAGGGTTAGGGTTAGGGTTAGGGTTAGGGTTAGGGTTAGGGTTAGGGTTAGGGTTAGGGTTAGGGTTAGGGTTAGGGTTAGGGTTAGGGTTAGGGTTTTCCCACAGAAGAGTTGTGTGGCTTATGCGATTTTAAATGTCAATTGGAGCTCTCCTTAAGTTGAAATGTACCAGGAATGTGGTGTCTGGGTAGGGTTTTTCCCTTGGAACAATTGTGTGGCTTATACTATTTTAAATGTATTTTGGTACTCTCATTAAGTTGAAATGTACCAGGAAGGTTAGGGTTTGGGTTTTGGGGGTTTTGGGGGTTTTCCCACAGAAGAGTTGTGTGGCTTATTCGATTTTAAATGTTATTTGGTGCTCTCCTTAAGTTGACATGTACCAGGTAGGTTGGGTTAGGGTTTTGGTTTTCCCATGTTAGAGTTGTGTGGCTTATACGATTTCAAATATATTTTTGTGCTCTCCATAAGTTGAAATGTACCAGGAATGTGGTATCTGGGTAGGGTTTTTCCCTTGGAACAATTGTGTGGCTTATACTATTTTAAATGTATTTTGGTACTCTCATTAAGTTGAAATGTACCAGGAGGTTAGGGTTAGGGTTAGGGTTAGGGTTAGGGTTAGGGTTAGGGTTAGGGTTAGGGTTAGGGTTAGGGTTAGGGTTAGGGTTAGGGTTAGGGTTAGGGTTAGGGTTAGGGTTAGGGTTAGGGTTAGGGTTAGGGTTAGGGTTAGGGTTAGGGTTAGGGTTAGGGTTAGGGTTAGGGTTAGGGTTAGGGTTAGGGTTTTCCCACAGAAGAGTTGTGTGGCTTATTCGATTTTAAATGTCATTTGGTGCTCTCCTTAAGTTGACATGTAACAGGTAGGTTGGGTTAGGGTTTTGGTTTTCCCATGTTAGAGTTGTGTGGCTTATACGATTTTCAATATATTTGTGTGCTCTCCATAAGTTGAAATGTACCAGGAATGTGGTATTTGGGTAGGGTTTTCCCTTCGAACAATTGTGTGGCTTATACTATTTTAAATGTATTTTGGTCCTCTCATTAAGTTGAAATGTACCAGGAGGTTAGGGTTAGGGTTTTCCCACAGAAGAGTTGTATGGCTTATTCAATTTTAAATGTCATTTTGGGCTCTCCTTAAGTTGACATGTACCAGGTAGGTTGGGTTAAGGTTTTGGTTTTCCCACGTTAGAGTTGTGTGGCTTATATGATTTTAAATTTATTTTTTTGCTCTCCATAAGTTGAAATGTACCAGGAATGTGGTATCTGGGTAGGGTTTTTCCCTTGGAACAATTGTGTGGCTTATATTATTTTAAATGTATTTTGGTACTCTCATTAAGTTGAAATGTACCAGGAAGTTTTTAGGGTTTTAGGGTTTTCCCACAGAAGAGTTGTGTGGCTTATTCGATTTTAAATGTCATTTGGTGCTCTCATTAAGTTGAAATGTACCAAAGGGTTAGGGTTAGGGTTAGGGTTTTCCCACAGAAGAGTTGTGTGGCTTATGCGATTTTAAATGTCAATTGGAGCTCTCCTTAAGTTGAAATGTACCAGGAATGTGGTATCTGGGTAGGGTTTTTCCCTTGGAACAATTGTGTGGCTTATACTATTTTAAATGTATTTTGGTACTCTCATTAAGTTGAAATGTACCAGGAAGATAGGGTTATGGTTAAGGGTTAAGGTTAGGGTTAAGGGTTAGGGTTAAGGGTTAGGGTTAGGGTTAGGGTTAGGGTTAGGGTTAGGGTTAGGGTTAGGGTTAGGGTTAGGGTTAGGGTTAGGGTTAGGGTTAGGGTTAGGGTTAGGGTTAGGGTTAGGGTTAGGGTTAGGGTTAGGGTTAGGGTTTTCCCACAGAAGAGTTGTGTGGCTTATGCGATTTTAAATGTCAATTGGAGCTCTCCTTAAGTTGAAATGTACCAGGAATGTGGTGTCTGGGTAGGGTTTTTCCCTTGGAACAATTGTGTGGCTTATACTATTTTAAATGTATTTTGGTACTCTCATTAAATTGAAATGTACCAGGAAGGTTAGGGTTTGGGTTTTGGGGGTTTTGGGGGTTTTCCCACAGAAGAGTTGTGTGGCTTATTCGATTTTAAATGTTATTTGGTGCTCTCCTTAAGTTGACATGTACCAGGTAGGTTGGGTTAGGGTTTTGGTTTTCCCATGTTAGAGTTGTGTGGCTTATACGATTTCAAATATATTTTTGTGCTCTCCATAAGTTGAAATGTACCAGGAATGTGGTATCTGGGTAGGGTTTTTCCCTTGGAACAATTGTGTGGCTTATACTATTTTAAATGTATTTTGGTACTCTCATTAAGTTGAAATGTACCAGGAGGTCAGGGTTAGGGTTAGGGTTAGGGTTAGGGTTAGGGTTAGGGTTAGGGTTAGGGTTAGGGTTAGGGTTAGGGTTAGGGTTAGGGTTAGGGTTAGGGTTAGGGTTAGGGTTAGGGTTAGGGTTAGGGTTAGGGTTAGGGTTAGGGTTAGGGTTAGGGTTTTCCCACAGAAGAGTTGTGTGGCTTATTCGATTTTAAATGTCATTTGGTGCTCTCCTTAAGTTGACATGTACCAGGTAGGTTGGGTTAGGGTTTTGGTTTTCCCATGTTAGAGTTGTGTGGCTTATACGATTTTCAATATATTTGTGTGCTCTCCATAAGTTGAAATGTACCAGGAATGTGGTATCTGGGTAGGGTTTTCCCTTCGAACAATTGTGTGGCTTATACTATTTTAAATGTATTTTGGTCCTCTCATTAAGTTGAAATGTACCAGGAGGTTAGGGTTAGGGTTTTCCCACAGAAGAGTTGTATGGCTTATTCAATTTTAAATGTCATTTTGGGCTCTCCTTAAGTTGACATGTACCAGGTAGGTTGGGTTAAGGTTTTGGTTTTCCCACGTTAGAGTTGTGTGGCTTATATGATTTTAAATTTATTTTTGTGCTCTCCATAAGTTGAAATGTACCAGGAATGTGGTATCTGGGTAGGGTTTTTCCCTTGGAACAATTGTGTGGCTTATATTATTTTAAATGTATTTTGGTACTCTCATTAAGTTGAAATGTACCAGGAAGTTTTTAGGGTTTTAGGGTTTTCCCACAGAAGAGTTGTGTGGCTTATTCGATTTTAAATGTCATTTGGTGCTCTCATTAAGTTGAAATGTACCAAAGGGTTAGGGTTAGGGTTAGGGTTTTCCCACAGAAGAGTTGTGTGGCTTGTGCGATTTTAAATGTCAATTGGAGCTCTCCTTAAGTTGAAATGTACCAGGAATGTGGTATCTGGGTAGGGTTTTTCCCTTGGAACAATTGTGTGGCTTATACTATTTTAAATGTATTTTGGTACTCTCATTAAGTTGAAATGTACCAGGAAGATAGGGTTAAGGTTAAGGGTT
>NW_026610812.1:0-17500 GCF_029499605.1 Hyla sarda | reverse complement strand
GGGTTAGGGTTAGGGTTAGGGTTAGGGTTAGGGTTAGGGTTTTCCCACAGAAGAGTTGTGTGGCTTATTCGATTTTAAATGTCATTTGGTGCTCTCCTTAAGTTGACATGTACCAGGTAGGTTGGGTTAGGGTTTTGGTTTTCCCATGTTAGAGTTGTGTGGCTTATACGATTTTCAATATATTTGTGTGCTCTCCATAAGTTGAAATGTACCAGGAATGTGGTATCTGGGTAGGGTTTTCCCTTCGAACAATTGTGTGGCTTATAGTATTTTAAATGTATTTTGGTCCTCTCATTAAGTTGAAATGTACCAGGAGGTTAGGGTTAGGGTTAGGGTTTTCCCACAGAAGAGTTGTATGGCTTATTCAATTTTAAATGTCATTTTGGGCTCTCCTTAAGTTGACATGTACCAGGTAGGTTGGGTTAAGGTTTTGGTTTTCCCACGTTAGAGTTGTGTGGCTTATATGATTTTAAATTTATTTTTGTGCTCTCCATAAGTTGAAATGTACCAGGAATGTGGTATCTGGGTAGGGTTTTTCCCTTGGAACAATTGTGTGGCTTATATTATTTTAAATGTATTTTGGTACTCTCATTAAGTTGAAATGTACCAGGAAGTTTTTAGGGTTTTAGGGTTTTCCCACAGAAGAGTTGTGTGGCTTATTCGATTTTAAATGTCATTTGGTGCTCTCATTAAGTTGAAATGTACCAAAGGGTTAGGGTTAGGGTTAGGGTTAGGGTTAGGGTTAGGGTTAGGGTTAGGGTTAGGGTTAGGGTTAGGGTTAGGGTTAGGGTTAGGGTTAGGGTTAGGGTTAGGGTTAGGGTTAGGGTTAGGGTTAGGGTTAGGGTTAGGGTTAGGGTTTTCCCACAGAAGAGTTGTGTGGCTTATGCGATTTTAAATGTCAATTGGAGCTCTCCTTAAGTTGAAATGTACCAGGAATGTGGTATCTGGGTAGGGTTTTTCCCTTGGAACAATTGTGTGGCTTATACTATTTTATATGTATTTTGGTACTCTCATTAAGTTGAAATGTACCAGGAAGTTTAGGGTTAGGGTTAGGGTTAGGGTTAGGGTTAGGGTTAGGGTTAGGGTTAGGGTTAGGGTTAGGGTTTTCCCACAGAAGAGTTGTGTGGCTTATTCGATTTTAAATTTATTTTTGTGCTCTCCATAAGTTGAAATGTACCAGGAATGTAGTATCTGGGTAGGGTTTTTCCCTTGGAACAATTGTGTGGCTTATATTATTTTAAATGTATTTTGGTACTCTCATTAAGTTGAAATGTACCAGGAAGATTTTAGGGTTTTAGGGTTTTCCCACAGAAGAGTTGTGTGGCTTATTCGATTTTAAATGTCATTTGGTGCTCTCATTAAGTTGAAATGTACCAAAGGGTTAGGGTTAGGGTTAGGGTTAGGGTTTTCCCACAGAAGAGTTGTGTGGCTTATGCGATTTTAAATGTCAATTGGAGCTCTCCTTAAGTTGAAATGTACCAGGAATGTGGTATCTGGGTAGGGTTTTTCCCTTGGAACAATTGTGTGGCTTATACTATTTTAAATGTATTTTGGTACTCTCATTAAGTTGAAATGTACCAGGAAGATGGGGTTAGGGTTAGGGTTAGGGTTAGGGTTAGGGTTAGGGTTAGGGTTAGGGTTAGGGTTAGGGTTAGGGTTAGGGTTAGGGTTAGGGTTAGGGTTAGGGTTAGGGTTAGGGTTAGGGTTAGGGTTAGGGTTAGGGTTAGGGTTAGGGTTAGGGTTAGGGTTAGGGTTAGGGTTAGGGTTAGGGGTTTCCCACAGTAGAGTTGTGTGGCTTATTCGATTTTAAATGTCATTTGGTGCTCTCCTTAAGATGACATGTACCAGGTAGGTTGGGTTAGGGTTTTGGTTTTCCCATGTTAGAGTTGTGTGGCTTATACAATTTTAAATATATTTTTGTGCTCTCCATAAGTTGAAATGTACCAGGAATATGGTATCTGGGTCGGGTTTTTCCCTTGGAACAATTGTGTGGCTTATACTATTTAAAATGTATTTTGGTACTCTCATTAAGTTGAAATGTACCAGAGGGTGAGGGTGAGGGTGAGGGTGAGGGTTAGGGTTAGGGTTAGGGTTTTCCCACAGAAGAGTTGTGTGGCTTATTCGATTTTAAATGTTATTTGGTGCTCTCCTAAAGTTGACATGTACCAGGTAGGTTGGGTAAGGGTTTTGGTTTTCCCATGTTAGAGTTGTGTGGCTTAAACGATTTTCAATATATTTGTGTGCTGTCCATAAGTTGAAATGTACCAGGAATGTGGTATCTGGGTAGGGTTTTCCCTTCGAACAATTGTGTGGCTTATAATATTTTAAATGTATTTTGGTACTCTCATTAAGTTGAAATGTACCAGGGGGTTAGGGTTAGGATTAGGGTTTTCCCACAGAAAAGTTGTGTGGTTTATTCGATTTTAAATGTCATTTTGTGCTCTCCTTAAGTTGACATGTACCAGGTAGGTTGGGTTAAGGTTTTGGTTTTCCCATGTTAGAGTTGTGTGGCTTATATTATTTTAAATGTATTTTGGTACTCTCATTAAGTTGAAATGTACCAGGAAGTTTTTAGGGTTTTAGGGTTTTAGGGTTTTCCCACAGCAGAGT
The DNA here is from genome assembly GCF_029499605.1 of Hyla sarda. Taxonomy (NCBI): domain Eukaryota; kingdom Metazoa; phylum Chordata; class Amphibia; order Anura; family Hylidae; genus Hyla; species Hyla sarda. Next base: position 14,890 of record NW_026610812.1, on the reverse strand, counting down.
TGTGTGGCTTATTCGATTTTAAATGTCATTTGGTGCTCTCATTAAGTTGAAATGTACCAAAGGGTTAGGGTTAGTGTTTTAGGGTTAGGGTTTTGGGTTTTGGGTTTTGGGTTTTGGGTTTTGGGTTTTGGGTTTTGGGTTTTGGGTTTTGGGTTTTGGGTTTTGGGTTTTGGGTTTTGGGTTTTGGGTTTTGGGTTTTGGGTTTTGGGTTTTGGGTTTTGGGTTTTGGGTTTTGGGTTAGGGTTTTCCCACAGAAGAGTTGTGTGGCTTATTCGATTTTAAATGTCATTTGGTGCTCTCCTTAAGATGACATGTACCAGGTAGGTTGGGTTAGGGTTTTGGTTTTCCCATGTTAGAGTTGTGTGGCTTATACAATTTTAAATATATTTTTGTGCTCTCCATAAGTTGAAATGTACCAGGAATATTGTATCTGGGTAGGGTTTTTCCCTTGGAACAATTGTGTGGCTTATACTATTTTAAATGTATTTTGGTACTCTCATTAAGTTGAAATGTGGGTTAGGGTTAGGGTTAGGGTTAGGGTTAGGGTTAGGGTTAGGGTTAGGGTTTTCCCACAGAAGAGTTGTGTGGCTTATGCGATTTTAAATGTCAATTGGAGCTCTCCTTAAGTTGAAATGTACCAGGAATGTGGTGTCTGGGTAGGGTTTTTCCCTTGGAACAATTGTGTGGCTTATACTATTTTAAATGTATTTTGGTACTCTCATTAAGTTGAAATGTACCAGGAAGGTTAGGGTTTTTGGGTTTTCGGGTTTTCGGGTTTTCGGGTTTTCGGGTTTTCGGGTTTTCCCACAGAAGAGTTGTGTGGCTTATTCGATTTTAAATGTTATTTGGTGCTCTCCTTAAGTTGACATGTACCAGGTAGGTTGGGTTAGGGTTTTGGTTTTCCCATGTTAGAGTTGTGTGGCTTATACTATTTTAAATGTATTTTGGTACTCTCATTAAGTTGAAATGTACCAGGAGGTTAGGGTTAGGGTTAGGGTTAGGGTTAGGGTTAGGGTTAGGGTTAGGGTTAGGGTTAGGGTTAGGGTTAGGGTTAGGGTTAGGGTTAGGGTTAGGGTTAGGGTTAGGGTTAGGGTTAGGGTTAGGGTTAGGGTTAGGGTTAGGGTTAGGGTTTTCCCATAGAAGAGTTGTGTGGCTTATGCGATTTTAAAATTTCAATTGGAGCTCTCCTTAAGTTGAAATGTACCAGGAATGTGGTATCTGGGTAGGGTTTTTCCCTTGGAACAATTGTGTGGCTTATACTATTTTAAATGTATTTTGGTACTCTCATTAAGTTGAAATGTACCAGGAAGTTTAGGGTTAGGGTTTTAGGGTTAGGGTTAGGGTTAGGGTTAGGGTTAGGGTTAGGGTTAGGGTTAGGGTTAGGGTTAGGGTTAGGGTTAGGGTTAGGGTTAGGGTTTCCCCACAGAAGAGTTGTGTGGCTTATTCGATTTTAAATGTTATTTGGCTCTCTCCTTAAGTTGACATGTACCAGGTAGGTTGGGTTAGGGTTTTGGTTTTCCCATGTTAGAGTTGTGTGGCTTATACGATTTCAAATATATTTTTGTGCTCTCCATAAGTTGAAATGTACCAGGAATGCGGTATCTGGGTAGGGTTTTTCCCTTGGAACAATTGTGTGGCTTATACTATTTTAAATGTATTTTGGTACTCTCATTAAGTTGAAATGTACCAGGGGGTTAGGGTTAGGGTTAGGGTTAGGGTTAGGGTTAGGGTTAGGGTTAGGGTTAGGGTTAGGGTTAGGGTTAGGGTTAGGGTTAGGGTTAGGGTTAGGGTTAGGGTTAGGGTTAGGGTTAGGGTTAGGGTTAGGGTTAGGGTTAGGGTTAGGGTTTTCCCACAGAAGAGTTGTGTGGCTTATTCAATTTTAAATGTCATTTGGTGCTCTCCTTAGGTTGACATGTACCAGGTAGGTTGGGTTAGGGTTTTGGTTTTCCCATGTTAGAGTTGTGTGGCTTATACGATTTTCAATATATTTGTGTGCTCTCCATAAGTTGAAATGTACCAGGAATGTGGTATCTGGGTAGGGTTTTCCCTTCGAACAATTGTGTGGCTTATATTATTTTAAATGTATTTTGGTACTCTCATTAAGTTGAAATGTACCAAGAGGTTAGGGTTAGGGTTAGGGTTAGGGTTTTAGGGTTAGGGTTGTTAGGGTTTTCCCACAGAAGAGTTGTGTGGCTTGTTCGATTTTAAATGTAATTTTGTGCTCTCCTTAAGTTTACATGTACCAGGTAGGTTGGGTTAAGGTTTTGGTTTTCCCACGTTAGAGTTGTGTGGCTTATATGATTTTAAATTTATTTTTGTGCTCTCCATTAGTTGAAATGTACCAGGAATGTGGTATCTGGGTAGGGTTTTTCCCTTGGAACACTTGTGTGGCTTATATTATTTTAAATGTTTTTTGGTACTTTCATTAAGTTGAAATGTACCAGGAAGTTTTTAGGGTTTTAGGGTTTTAGGGTTTTAGGGTTTTAGGGTTTTAGGGTTTTAGGGTTTTAGGATTTTAGGGTTTTAGGGTTTTCCCACAGAAGAGTTGTGTGGCTTATTCGATTTTAAATGTCATTTGGTGCTCTCATTAAGATGAAATGTACCAAAGGGTTAGGGTTAGGGTTTTCCCACAGAAGAGTTGTGTGGCTTATGCGATTTTAAATGTCAATTGGAGCTCTCCTTAAGTTGAAATGTACCAGGAATGTGGTATCTGGGTAGGGTTTTTCCCTTGGAACAATTGTGTGGCTTATACTATTTTAAATGTATTTTGGTACTCTCATTAAGTTGAAATGTACCAGGAAGATAGGGTTAGGGTTAGGGTTAGGGTTAGGGTTAGGGTTAGGGTTAGGGTTAGGGTTAGGGTTAGGGTTAGGGTTAGGGTTAGGGTTAGGGTTAGGGTTAGGGTTAGGGTTAGGGTTAGGGTTAGGGTTAGGGTTAGGGTTAGGGTTAGGGTTAGGGTTAGGGTTAGGGTTAGGGTTTTCCCACAGAAGAGTTGTGTGGCTTATGCGAATTTAAAATTTCAATTGGAGCTCGCCTTAAGTTGAAATGTACCAGGAATGTGGTATCTGGGTAGGGTTTTTCCCTTGGAACAATTGTGTGGCTTATACTATTTTAAATGTATTTTGGTACTCTCATTAAGTTGAAATGTACCAGGAAGGTTAGGGTTAGGGTTAGGGTTAGGGTTTTCCCACAGAAGAGTTGTGTGGCTTATGCGATTTTAAATGTCAATTGGAGCTCTCCTTAAGTTGAAATGTACCAGGAATGTTGTATCTGGGTAGGGTTTTTCCCTTGGAACAATTGTGTGGCTTATACTATTTTAAATGTATTTTGGTACTCTCATTAAGTTGAAATGTACCAGGAAGATAGGGTTAGGGTTAGGGTTAGGGTTAGGGTTAGGGTTAGGGTTAGGGTTAGGGTTAGGGTTAGGGTTAGGGTTAGGGTTAGGGTTAGGGTTAGGGTTAGGGTTAGGGTTAGGGTTAGGGTTAGGGTTAGGGTTTTCCCACAGAAGAGTTGTGTGGCTTATGCGATTTTAAATGTCAATTGGAGCTCTCCTTAAGTTGAAATGTACCAGGAATGTGGTATCTGGGTAGGGTTTTTCCCTTGGAACAATTGTGTGGCTTATACTATTTTAAATGTATTTTGGTACTCTCATTAAGTTGAAATGTACCAGGAAGATAGGGTTAGGGTTAGGGTTAGGGTTAGGGTTAGGGTTAGGGTTAGGGTTAGGGTTAGGGTTAGGGTTAGGGTTAGGGTTAGGGTTAGGGTTAGGGTTAGGGTTAGGGTTAGGGTTAGGGTTAGGGTTAGGGTTAGGGTTAGGGTTAGGGTTAGGGTTAGGGTTAGGGTTAGGGTTTTCCCACAGAAGAGTTGTGTGGCTTATTCGATTTTAAATGTTATTTGGTGCTCTCCTTAAGTTGACATGTACCAGGTAGGTTGGGTTAGGGTTTTGGTTTTCCCATGTTAGAGTTGTGTGGCTTATATGATTTTAAATTTATTTTTGTGCTCTCCATAAGTTGAAATGTACCAGGAATGTGGTATCTGGGTAGGGTTTTTCCCATAGAAGAGTTGTGTGGCTTATGTGATTTTAAATGTCATTTGGTGCTCTCCTTAAGTTAAAAAGTACCAGGTAGGTTGGGTTAGGGTTTTGGTTTCCCCATGTTAGAGTTGTGTGCCTTATACGATTTTAAATATATTTTGGTGCTCTCCATAAGTTGAAATGTACCAGGAATATGGTATCTGGGTAGATTTTTTCCCTTGGAACAATTGTGTGGCTTATATTATTTTAAATGTATTTTAGTACTCTCATTAAGTTGAAATGTACCAGGAGGTTAGGGTTAGGGTTAGGGTTAGGGTTAGGGTTAGGGTTAGGGTTAGGGTTAGGGTTAGGGTTAGGGTTAGGGTTAGGGTTAGGGTTAGGGTTAGGGTTAGGGTTAGGGTTAGGGTTAGGGTTAGGGTTAGGGTTTGGGTTTTCCCACAGAAGAGTTGTGTGGCTTATGCGATTTTAAATGTCAATTGGAGCTCTCCTTAAGTTGAAATGTACCAGGAATGTGGTATCTGGGTAGGGTTTTTCCCTTGGAACAATTGTGTGGCTTATACTATTTTAAATGTATTTTGGTACTCTCATTAAGTTGAAATGTACCAGGAAGGTAGGGTTAGGGTTAGGGTTAGGGTTAGGGTAAGGGTAAGGGTTAGGGTTAGGGTTAGGGTTAGGGTTAGGGTTAGGGTTAGGGTTAGGGTTAGGGTTAGGGTTAGGGTTTTCCCATAGAAGAGTTGTGTGGCTTATGCGATTTTAAAATTTCAATTGGAGCTCTCCTTAAGTTGAAATGTACCAGGAATGTGGTATCTGGGTAGGGTTTTTCCCTTGGAACAATTGTGTGGCTTATACTATTTTAAATGTATTTTGGTACTCTCATTAAGTTGAAATGTACCAGGAAGGTTAGGGTTAGGGTTAGGGTTAGGGTTAGGGTTAGGGTTAGGGTTAGGGTTAGGGTTAGGGTTAGGGTTAGGGTTAGGGTTAGGGTTAGGGTTAGGGTTAGGGTTAGGGTTAGGGTTTTCCCACAGAAGAGTTGTGTGGCTTATTCGATTTTAAATGTTATTTGGTGCTCTCCTTAAGTTGACATGTACCAGGTAGGTTGGGTTAGGGTTTTGGTTTTCCCATGTTAGAGTTGTGTGGCTTATATGATTTTAAATTTATTTTTGTGCTCTCCATAAGTTGAAATGTACCAGGAATGTGGTATCTGGGTAGGGTTTTTCCCATAGAAGAGTTGTGTGGCTTATGTGATTTTAAATGTCATTTGGTGCTCTCCTTACGTTAAAAGTACCAGGTAGGTTGGGTTAGGGTTTTGGTTTCCCCATGTTAGAGTTGTGTGGCTTATACGATTTCAAATATATTTTTGTGCTCTCCATAAGTTGAAATGTACCAGGAATGTGGTATCTGGGTAGGGTTTTTCCCTTGGAACAATTGTGTGGCTTATACTATTTTAAATGTATTTTGGTACTCTCATTAAGTTGAAATGTACCAGGAGGTAGGGTTAGGGTTAGGGTTAGGGTTAGGGTTAGGGTTAGGGTTAGGGTTAGGGTTAGGGTTAGGGTTAGGGTTAGGGTTAGGGTTAGGGTTAGGGTTAGGGTTAGGGTTAGGGTTAGGGTTAGGGTTAGGGTTAGGGTTAGGGTTAGGGTTTTCCCACAGAAGAGTTGTGTGGCTTATTCGATTTTAAATGTCATTTGGTGCTCTCCTTAAGTTGACATGTACCAGGTAGGTTGGGTTAGGGTTTTGGTTTTCCCATGTTAGAGTTGTGTGGCTTATACGATTTTCAATATATTTGTGTGCTCTCCATAAGTTGAAATGTACCAGGAATGTGGTATCTGGGTAGGGTTTTCCCTTCGAACAATTGTGTGGCTTATACTATTTTAAATGTATTTTGGTCCTCTCATTAAGTTGAAATGTACCAGGAGGTTAGGGTTAGGGTTAGGGTTTTCCCACAGAAGAGTTGTATGGCTTATTCAATTTTAAATGTCATTTTGGGCTCTCCTTAAGTTGACATGTACCAGGTAGGTTGGGTTAAGGTTTTGGTTTTCCCACGTTAGAGTTGTGTGGCTTATATGATTTTAAATTTATTTTTGTGCTCTCCATAAGTTGAAATGTACCAGGAATGTGGTATCTGGGTAGGGTTTTTCCCTTGGAACAATTGTGTGGCTTATATTATTTTAAATGTATTTTGGTACTCTCATTAAGTTGAAATGTACCAGGAAGTTTTTAGGGTTTTAGGGTTTTCCCACAGAAGAGTTGTGTGGCTTATTCGATTTTAAATGTCATTTGGTGCTCTCATTAAGTTGAAATGTACCAAAGGGTTAGGGTTAGGGTTTTCCCACAGAAGAGTTGTGTGGCTTATGCGATTTTAAATGTCAATTGGAGCTCTCCTTAAGTTGAAATGTACCAGGAATGTGGTATCTGGGTAGGGTTTTTCCCTTGGAACAATTGTGTGGCTTATACTATTTTAAATGTATTTTGGTACTCTCATTAAGTTGAAATGTACCAGGAAGATAGGGTTAAGGTTAAGGGTTAAGGTTAGGGTTAAGGGTAAGGGTTAGGGTTAGGGTTAAGGGTTAGGGTTAGGGTTTTCCCACAGAAGAGTTGTGTGGCTTATGCGATTTTAAATGTCAATTGGAGCTCTCCTTAAGTTGAAATGTACCAGGAATGTGGTGTCTGGGTAGGGTTTTTCCCTTGGAACAATTGTGTGGCTTATACTATTTTAAATGTATTTTGGTACTCTCATTAAGTTGAAATGTACCAGGAAGGTTAGGGTTAGGGTTAGGGTTAGGGTTAGGGTTAGGGTTAGGGTTAGGGTTTTCCCACAGAAGAGTTGTGTGGCTTATTCGATTTTAAATGTCATTTGGTGCTCTCCTTAAGTTGACATGTACCAGGTAGGTTGGGTTAGGGTTTTGGTTTTCCCATGTTAGAGTTGTGTGGCTTATACGATTTTCAATATATTTGTGTGCTCTCCATAAGTTGAAATGTACCAGGAATGTGGTATCTGGGTAGGGTTTTCCCTTCGAACAATTGTGTGGCTTATACTATTTTAAATGTATTTTGGTACTCTCATTAAGTTGAAATGTACCAGGAGGTTAGGGTTTGGGCTAGGGTTTTCCCACAGAAAAGTTGTGTGGCTTATTCGATTTTAAATGTCATTTTGGGCTCTCCTTAAGTTGACATGTACCAGGTAGGTTGGGTTATGGTTTTGGTTTTCCCACGTTAAAGTTGTGTGGCTTATATGATTTTAAATTTATTTTTGTGCTCTCCATAAGTTGAAATGTACCAGGAATGTGCTATCTGGGTAGGGTTTTTCCCTTGGAACAATTGTGTGGCTTATATTATTTTAAATGTATTTTGGTACTCTCATTAAGTTAAAATGTACCAGGAAGTTTTTAGGGTTTTAGGGTTTTCCCACAGAAGAGTTGTGTGGCTTATTCGATTTTAAATGTCATTTGGTGCTCTCATTAAGTTGAAATGTACCAAAGGGTTAGGGTTAGGGTTTTCCCACAGAAGAGTTGTGTGGCTTATGCGATTTTAAATGTCAATTGGAGCTCTCCTTAAGTTGAAATGTACCAGGAATGTGGTATCTGGGTAGGGTTTTTCCCTTGGAACAATTGTGTGGCTTATACTATTTTAAATGTATTTTGGTACTCTCATTAAGTTGAAATGTACCAGGAAGATAGGGTTAGGGTTAGGGTTAGGGTTAGGGTTAGGGTTAGGGTTAGGGTTAGGGTTAGGGTTAGGGTTAGGGTTAGGGTTAGGGTTAGGGTTAGGGTTAGGGTTAGGGTTAGGGTTAGGGTTAGGGTTAGGGTTAGGGTTAGGGTTTTCCCACAGAAGAGTTGTGTGGCTTATGCGATTTTAAATGTCAATTGGAGCTCTCCTTAAGTTGAAATGTACCAGGAATGTGGTATCTGGGCAGGGTTTTTCCCTTGGAACAATTGTGTGGCTTATACTATTTTAAATGTATTTTGGTACTCTCATTAAGTTGAAATGTACCAGGAGGTTAGGGTTAGGGTTAGGGTTAGGGTTAGGGTTAGGGTTAGGGTTAGGGTTAGGGTTAGGGTTAGGGTTAGGGTTAGGGTTAGGGTTAGGGTTAGGGTTAGGGTTAGGGTTAGGGTTAGGGTTAGGGTTAGGGTTAGGGTTAGGGTTAGGGTTTTCCCACAGAAGAGTTGTGTGGCTTATTCGATTTTAAATGTCATTTGGTGCTCTCCTTAAGTTGACATGTACCAGGTAGGTTGGGTTAGGGTTTTGGTTTTCCCATGTTAGAGTTGTGTGGCTTATACGATTTTCAATATATTTGTGTGCTCTCCATAAGTTGAAATGTACCAGGAATGTGGTATCTGGGTAGGGTTTTCCCTTCGAACAATTGTGTGGCTTATACTATTTTAAATGTATTTTGGTCCTCTCATTAAGTTGAAATGTACCAGGAGGTTAGGGTTAGGGTTAGGGTTTTCCCACAGAAGAGTTGTATGGCTTATTCAATTTTAAATGTCATTTTGGGCTCTCCTTAAGTTGACATGTACCAGGTAGGTTGGGTTAAGGTTTTGGTTTTCCCACGTTAGAGTTGTGTGGCTTATATGATTTTAAATTTATTTTTGTGCTCTCCATAAGTTGAAATGTACCAGGAATGTGGTATCTGGGTAGGGTTTTTCCCTTGGAACAATTGTGTGGCTTATATTATTTTAAATGTATTTTGGTACTCTCATTAAGTTGAAATGTACCAGGAAGTTTTTAGGGTTTTAGGGTTTTCCCACAGAAGAGTTGTGTGGCTTATTCGATTTTAAATGTCATTTGGTGCTCTCATTAAGTTGAAATGTACCAAAGGGTTAGGGTTAGGGTTAGGGTTTTCCCACAGAAGAGTTGTGTGGCTTATGCGATTTTAAATGTCAATTGGAGCTCTCCTTAAGTTGAAATGTACCAGGAATGTGGTATCTGGGTAGGGTTTTTCCCTTGGAACAATTGTGTGGCTTATACTATTTTAAATGTATTTTGGTACTCTCATTAAGTTGAAATGTACCAGGAAGATAGGGTTAAGGGTAAGGGTTAGGGTTAGGGTTTTCCCACAGAAGAGTTGTGTGGCTTATGCGATTTTAAATGTCAATTGGAGCTCTCCTTAAGTTGAAATGTACCAGGAATGTGGTGTCTGGGTAGGGTTTTTCCCTTGTAACAATTGTGTGGCTTATACTATTTTAAATGTATTTTGGTACTCTCATTAAGTTGAAATGTACCAGGAAGGTTAGGGTTAGGGTTAGGGTTAGGGTTAGGGTTAGGGTTAGGGTTAGGGTTAGGGTTAGGGTTAGGGTTAGGGTTAGGGTTAGGGTTAGGGTTAGGGTTAGGGTTAGGGTTAGGGTTAGGGTTAGGGTTTTCCCACAGAAGAGTTGTGTGGCTTATTCGATTTTAAATGTCATTTGGTGCTCTCCTTAAGTTGACATGTACCAGGTAGGTTGGGTTAGGGTTTTGGTTTTCCCATGTTAGAGTTGTGTGGCTTATACGATTTTCAATATATTTGTGTGCTCTCCATAAGTTGAAATGTACCAGGAATGTGGTATCTGGGTAGGGTTTTCCCTTCGAACAATTGTGTGGCTTATACTATTTTAAATGTATTTTGGTACTCTCATTAAGTTGAAATGTACCAGGAGGTTAGGGTTTGGGTTAGGGTTTTCCCACAGAAAAGTTGTGTGGCTTATTCGATTTTAAATGTCATTTTGGGCTCTCCTTAAGTTGACATGTACCAGGTAGGTTGGGTTAAGGTTTTGGTTTTCCCACGTTAAAGTTGTGTGGCTTATATGATTTTAAATTTATTTTTGTGCTCTCCATAAGTTGAAATGTACCAGGAATGTGGTATCTGGGTAGGGTTTTTCCCTTGGAACAATTGTGTGGCTTATATTATTTTAAATGTATTTTGGTACTCTCATTAAGTTGAAATGTACCAGGAAGTTTTTAGGGTTTTAGGGTTTTCCCACAGAAGAGTTGTGTGGCTTATTCGATTTTAAATGTCATTTGGTGCTCTCATTAAGTTGAAATGTACCAAAGGGTTAGGGTTAGGGTTAGGGTTAGGGTTTTCCCACAGAAGAGTTGTGTGGCTTATGCGATTTTAAATGTCAATTGGAGCTCTCCTTAAGTTGAAATGTACCAGGAATGTGGTATCTGGGTAGGGTTTTTCCCTTGGAACAATTGTGTGGCTTATACTATTTTAAATGTATTTTGGTACTCTCATTAAGTTGAAATGTACCAGGAAGATAGGGTTAGGGTTAGGGTTAGGGTTAGGGTTAGGGTTAGGGTTAGGGTTAGGGTTAGGGTTAGGGTTAGGGTTAGGGTTAGGGTTAGGGTTAGGGTTAGGGTTAGGGTTAGGGTTAGGGTTAGGGTTAGGGTTAGGGTTAGGGTTAGGGTTAGGGTTAGGGTTAGGGTTAGGGTTTTCCCACAGAAGAGTTGTGTGGCTTATGCGATTTTAAATGTCAATTGGAGCTCTCCTTAAGTTGAAATGTACCAGGAATGTGGTATCTGGGTAGGGTTTTTCCCTTGGAACAATTGTGTGGCTTATACTATTTTAAATGTATTTTGGTACTCTCATTAAGTTGAAATGTACCAGGAAGGTAGGGTTAGGGTTAGGGTTAGGGTTAGGGTTAGGGTTAGGGTTAGGGTTAGGGTTAGGGTTAGGGTTAGGGTTAGGGTTAGGGTTAGGGTTAGGGTTAGGGTTAGGGTTAGGGTTAGGGTTAGGGTTAGGGTTAGGGTTAGGGTTAGGGTTTTCCCATAGAAGAGTTGTGTGGCTTATGCGATTTTAAAATTTCAATTGGAGCTCTCCTTAAGTTGAAATGTACCAGGAATGTGGTATCTGGGTAGGGTTTTTCCCTTGGAACAATTGTGTGGCTTATACTATTTTAAATGTATTTTGGTACTCTCATTAAGTTGAAATGTACCAGGAAGTTTAGGGTTAGGGTTAGGGTTAGGGTTAGGGTTAGGGTTAGGGTTAGGGTTAGGGTTAGGGTTAGGGTTAGGGTTAGGGTTAGGGTTAGGGTTAGGGTTAGGGTTAGGGTTAGGGTTAGGGTTAGGGTTAGGGTTAGGGTTTTCCCACAGAAGAGTTGTGTGGCTTATTCGATTTTAAATGTTATTTGGTGCTCTCCTTAAGTTGACATGTACCAGGTAGGTTGGGTTAGGGTTTTGGTTTTCCCATGTTAGAGTTGTGTGGCTTATATGATTTTAAATTTATTTTTGTGCTCTCCATAAGTTGAAATGTACCAGGAATGTGGTATCTGGGTAGGGTTTTTCCCATAGAAGAGTTGTGTGGCTTATGTGATTTTAAATGTCATTTGGTGCTCTCCTTACGTTAAAAGTACCAGGTAGGTTGGGTTAGGGTTTTGGTTTCCCCATGTTAGAGTTGTGTGGCTTATACGATTTCAAATATATTTTTGTGCTCTCCATAGGTTGAAATGTACCAGGAATGTGGTATCTGGGTAGGGTTTTTCCCTTGGAACAATTGTGTGGCTTATACTATTTTAAATGTATTTTGGTACTCTCATTAAGTTGAAATGTACCAGGAGGTTAGGGTTAGGGTTAGGGTTAGGGTTAGGGTTAGGGTTAGGGTTAGGGTTAGGGTTAGGGTTAGGGTTAGGGTTAGGGTTAGGGTTAGGGTTAGGGTTAGGGTTAGGGTTAGGGTTAGGGTTAGGGTTAGGGTTAGGGTTAGGGTTAGGGTTAGGGTTTTCCCACAGAAGAGTTGTGTGGCTTATTCGATTTTAAATGTCATTTGGTGCTCTCCTTAAGTTGACATGTACCAGGTAGGTTGGGTTAGGGTTTTGGTTTTCCCATGTTAGAGTTGTGTGGCTTATATGATTTTCCATATATTTGTGTGCTCTCCATAAGTTGAAATGTACCAGGAATGTGGTATCTGGGTAGGGTTTTCCCTTCGAACAATTGTGTGGCTTATACTATTTTAAATGTATTTTGGTCCTCTCATTAAGTTGAAATGTACCAGGAGGTTAGGGTTAGGGTTAGGGTTTTCCCACAGAAGAGTTGTATGGCTTATTCAATTTTAAATGTCATTTTGGGCTCTCCTTAAGTTGACATGTACCAGGTAGGTTGGGTTAAGGTTTTGGTTTTCCCACGTTAGAGTTGTGTGGCTTATATGATTTTAAATTTATTTTTGTGCTCTCCATAAGTTGAAATGTACCAGGAATGTGGTATCTGGGTAGGGTTTTTCCCTTGGAACAATTGTGTGGCTTATATTATTTTAAATGTATTTTGGTACTCTCATTAAGTTGAAATGTACCAGGAAGTTTTTAGGGTTTTAGGGTTTTCCCACAGAAGAGTTGTGTGGCTTATTCGATTTTAAATGTCATTTGGTGCTCTCATTAAGTTGAAATGTACCAAAGGGTTAGGGTTAGGGTTAGGGTTTTCCCACAGAAGAGTTGTGTGGCTTATGCGATTTTAAATGTCAATTGGAGCTCTCCTTAAGTTGAAATGTACCAGGAATGTGGTGTCTGGGTAGGGTTTTTCCCTTGGAACAATTGTGTGGCTTATACTATTTTAAATGTATTTTGGTACTCTCATTAAGTTGAAATGTACCAGGAAGGTTAGGGTTAGGGTTAGGGTTAGGGTTAGGGTTAGGGTTAGGGTTAGGGTTAGGGTTAGGGTTAGGGTTAGGGTTAGGGTTAGGGTTTTCCCACAGAAGAGTTGTGTGGCTTATTCGATTTTAAATGTCATTTGGTGCTCTCCTTAAGTTGACATGTACCAGGTAGGTTGGGTTAGGGTTTTGGTTTTCCCATGTTAGAGTTGTGTGGCTTATACGATTTTCAATATATTTGTGTGCTCTCCATAAGTTGAAATGTACCAGGAATGTGGTATCTGGGTAGGGTTTTCCCTTCGAACAATTGTGTGGCTTATACTATTTTAAATGTATTTTGGTACTCTCATTAAGTTGAAATGTACCAGGAGGTTAGGGTTTGGGTTAGGGTTTTCCCACAGAAAAATTGTGTGGCTTATTCGATTTTAAATGTCATTTTGGGCTCTCCTTAAGTTGACATGTACCAGGTAGGTTGGGTTAAGGTTTTGGTTTTCCCACGTTAAAGTTGTGTGGCTTATATGATTTTAAATTTATTTTTGTGCTCTCCATAAGTTGAAATGTACCAGGAATGTGGTATCTGGGTAGGGTTTTTCCCTTGGAACAATTGTGTGGCTTATATTATTTTAAATGTATTTTGGTACTCTCATTAAGTTGAAATGTACCAGGAAGTTTTTAGGGTTTTAGGGTTTTCCCACAGAAGAGTTGTGTGGCTTATTCGATTTTAAATGTCATTTGGTGCTCTCATTAAGTTGAAATGTACCAAAGGGTTAGGGTTAGGGTTAGGGTTAGGGTTTTCCCACAGAAGAGTTGTGTGGCTTATGCGATTTTAAATGTCAATTGGAGCTCTCCTTAAGTTGAAATGTACCAGGAATGTGGTATCTGGGTAGGGTTTTTCCCTTGGAACAATTGTGTGGCTTATACTATTTTAAATGTGTTTTGGTACTCTCATTAAGTTGAAATGTACCAGGAAGATAGGGTTAGGGTTAGGGTTAGGGTTAGGGTTAGGGTTAGGGTTAGGGTTAGGGTTAGGGTTAGGGTTAGGGTTAGGGTTAGGGTTAGGGTTAGGGTTAGGGTTAGGGTTAGGGTTAGGGTTAGGGTTAGGGTTAGGGTTAGGGTTAGGGTTAGGGTTAGGGTTTTCCCACAGAAGAGTTGTGTGGCTTATGCGATTTTAAATGTCAATTGGAGCTCTCCTTAAGTTGAAATGTACCAGGAATGTGGTATCTGGGTAGGGTTTTTCCCTTGGAACAATTGTGTGGCTTATACTATTTTAAATGTATTTTGGTACTCTCATTAAGTTGAAATGTACCAGGAAGGTAGGGTTAGGGTTAGGGTTAGGGTAAGGGTAAGGGTAAGGGTTAGGGTTAGGGTTAGGGTTAGGGTTAGGGTTAGGGTTAGGGTTAGGGTTAGGGTTAGGGTTAGGGTTAGGGTTAGGGTTAGGGTTAGGGTTTTCCCATAGAAGAGTTGTGTGGCTTATGCGATTTTAAAATTTCAATTGGAGCTCTCCTTAAGTTGAAATGTACCAGGAATGTGGTATCTGGGTAGGGTTTTTCCCTTGGAACAATTGTGTGGCTTATACTATTTTAAATGTATTTTGGTACTCTCATTAAGTTGAAATGTACCAGGAAGTTTAGGGTTAGGGTTAGGGTTAGGGTTAGGGTTAGGGTTAGGGTTAGGGTTAGGGTTAGGGTTAGGGTTAGGGTTTTCCCACAGAAGAGTTGTGTGGCTTATTCGATTTTAAATTTATTTTTGTGCTCTCCATAAGTTGAAATGTACCAGGAATGTAGTATCTGGGTAGGGTTTTTCCCTTGGAACAATTGTGTGGCTTATATTATTTTAAATGTATTTTGGTACTCTCATTAAGTTGAAATGTACCAGGAAGATTTTAGGGTTTTAGGGTTTTCCCACAGAAGAGTTGTGTGGCTTATTTGATTTTAAATGTCATTTGGTGCTCTCATTAAGTTGAAATGTACCAAAGGGTTAGGGTTAGGGTTAGGGTTTTCCCACAGAAGAATTGTGTGGCTTATGCGATTTTAAATGTCAATTGGAGCTCTCCTTAAGTTGAAATGTACCAGGAATGTGGTATCTGGGTAGGGTTTTTCCCTTGGAACAATTGTGTGGCTTATACTATTTTAAATGTATTTTGGTACTCTCATTAAGTTGAAATGTACCAGGAAGATAGGGTTAGGGTTAGGGTAAGGGTTAGGGTTAGGGTTAGGGGTTAGGGGTTAGGGTTAGGGTAGGGTTAGGGGTTAGGGGTTAGGGGTTAGGGGTTAGGGGTTAGGGGTTAGGGGTTAGGGGTTTCAGGG
>NW_026610811.1:112500-163355 GCF_029499605.1 Hyla sarda | reverse complement strand
ATATATGTGTGTGTATGTATATGTGTGTATGTATATGTGTGTATGTATATGTGTGTGTGTATATATGTGTGTGTGTATATATGTGTGTGTGTATATTATGTGTGTGTGTATGTATATGTGTGTATGTATATGTGTGTATGTATATATGTGTGTATGTATATGTGTGTATGTATATGTGTGTATGTATATGTGTGTATGTATATATGTGTGTGTATATGTGTGTATGTGTATGTATATGTGTGTATGTATATGTGTGTATGTATATGTGTGTATGTATATATGTGTGTATGTATATATGTGTGTATGTATATATGTGTGTATATATATGTGTATGTATATGTGTGTATGTATATATGTGTGTGTATATGTGTGTATGTATATGTGTGTATGTATATGTGTGTATGTATATGTGTGTATGTATATGTGTGTGTGTATATATGTGTGTGTGTATATATGTGTGTGTATATGTGTGTATGTGTATGTATATGTGTGTATGTATATGTGTGTATGTATATGTGTGTATGTATATGTGTGTATGTATATGTGTGTATGTATATGTGTGTGTATATATATATGTATATATTGTATAGTATATAGTGTGTGTATGTGTATGTATATGTGTGTATATATGTGTGTGTATATATATATATATGTATATATTGTATAGTATATAGTGTGTGTATGTATATGTGTGTATGTATATGTGTGTATGTATATGTGTGTATGTATATGTGTGTGTATATATATATGTATATATTGTATAGTATATAGTGTGTGTATGTGTATGTATATGTGTGTATATATGTGTGTGTATATATATATATATGTATATATTGTATAGTATATAGTGTGTGTATGTATATGTATGTTCCACAAAAACGTCCATACGGCTGTAGATATTCCCATTACACTTGGTCACATGTTACTTATATGTCACCAACAAACATAGGATCGGGGATTTAACCCTTACTCACCCCCATTTGTGAGGGTCGGGGTTTATGTTTAATGTCCAGTGCAAATCAATGGGAAATGTATCTTCCCACATAACTTCTGTACGGCTGGAGAAATTTCAATAACTGGTCACATATTACGGGTCGGGATAGGAGGTCAAGATATAAGGATGGGAAAGGAGGCCGGTATTGGAGGTCGGGATTGGAGGCTGGGATTGGAGGACGGGATAGGAGGTCGGGAAAGGAGGTCGGGATAGGAGGTCGGGAAAGGAGGTCGGGATAGGAGGTCGGGATAGGAGGTCGGGAAAGGAGGTCGGGATAGGAGGTCGGGAAAGGAGGTCGGGATAGGAGGTCGGGATAGGAGGTCGGGAAAGGAGGTCGGGATAGGAGGTCGGGATAGGAGGTCGGGAAAGGAGGTCGGGAAAGGAGCTTGAGATAGGAGGTCGGGATAGGAGCTTGAGATAGGAGGTCGGGATAAGAGGTCGGGATAGGAGGACGGGATAAGAGGTCGGGATATGACAACAATATATGGGGACGGGATATGAAGTCAAAAGTTTCCTCCTTTGTTTATCTTCCTCCCCAACAAGGATTAGAAAGGAAAAACCGGGCAACGCCGAGTACTCAGCTAATATATATATATATATAAAACTCAACGTGTGTGTGTATATATATGTATATGTATGTTCCACAAAAACGTCCATACGGCTGTAGATATTCCCATTACACTTGGTCACATGTTACTTATATGTCACCAACAAACATAGGATCGGGGATTTAACCCTTACTCACCCCCATTTGCCAGGGGCGGGGTTTATGTATAAAGTCCTATACAAGTCTATGGGAAATATCTGTTACTGCATAATTTCCGTACGGCTGGAGATATTTCCATAATACTTGGTCACATGTTACTTATATGTCCACTAAAAATATAGGATAGTT
This sequence comes from Hyla sarda, assembly GCF_029499605.1. Taxonomy (NCBI): domain Eukaryota; kingdom Metazoa; phylum Chordata; class Amphibia; order Anura; family Hylidae; genus Hyla; species Hyla sarda. The sequence continues at coordinate 161,466 of NW_026610811.1, read as the reverse complement.
AATTTAACCCTTAACTACCCCCATGTGTGAGGGTCGGGGTTTTTGTTTAAAGTCCCATCCAATCAATGGGAAATGTATGTTCCTATATAATTTCCGTACGGCTGGAGATATTTCAATACCTGGTCACATATTACGGGTCGGGATAAGAGGACGGGATAGGACAACGGGATAGGAGGTCGGGATAGGAGGTCGGGATAGGACAACGGGATAGGAGGTCGGGATAGGACAACGGGATAGGACGACGGGATAGGACAACGGGATAGGAGGACGGGATAGGACAACGGGATAGGAGGTCAGGATAGGAAGTCGAGATATGAGGACCAGATAGGAGGTCGGGATAGGAGGTCGGGATAGGAGGTCGGGATAGGAGGTCGGGATAGGAGGACGGGATAGGAGGTCGGGATAGGAGGTCGGGATAGGAGGTCGGGATAGGAGGTCGGGATAGGAGGTCGGGATAGGAGGTCGGGATAGGACAATGGGATAGGAGGATGGGAGAGGAGGACGAGATAAAAGATCGGGATAGGGAGTCGGGATAGGACGACAGTATAGGAGGTCAGGACAGGAGGTCGAGATAGGAGGACGGGATAGGAGGATAATTTAACCCTTAACTACCCCCATTTGTGAGGGTCGGGATTTTTGTTTAAAGTCCTATGCAAATCAATGGGTAATGTATTTTCTCCCATAACTTCTGTACGGCTGGAGATATTTCATTACCTGGTCACATATTACAGGTCGGGATAGGAGGTCGGGATAGGAGGTTGGGATAGGAGGTTGGGATAGGAGGACGGGATAGGAGGACGGGATAGAAGGACGGGATAGGAGGTCGGGATAGGAGGACGGGAGAGGAGGACGGGAGAGGAGGACGGGATAGGAGGACGGGATAGGAGGACGGGATAGGAGGACGGGATAGGAGGACGGGATATGACAAAAATATAGGAGGACAGGATATGAGGATGAGATATGAGGACGGGATATGAAGTCAAAAGTTTCCTCCTCTGTTGATTTTCCTCCACAACAAGGATTAGGAAGTTAAAGCCGTTGAAACGCCGGGTACTCAGCTAGTATATACATAAACACACACATACACACATATACATATATATACATAAACACACACATACGACATATATATATACATAAACACACACATACACACATATACATATATATACATAAACACACACATACGACATATATATATACATAAACACACACATACGACATATATATATATACATAAACACACACATACACACACATATATATACATAAACAAACACATACATAAATACACATACACACACATACATACATACACACATATACATATATATACTGTGGCAGTGTGGCAAGGAAAGGGTGTATTTCCTTGGCTCACCCTGCAGAAGCTCTCACCTGCTTCTTAAGTAATGAGGCAGGAGGGAAGGGAGGTGTATATAAGATGGAGACTCAGTGTAATGGGGGCTCTTCCTAGGAGACAGCATGTGGGCTGTAGGGAAGAGACAGAGGCTGCTGAGGAGTACACAGCCCGAGCTATGAGGGGCTCAAAGAGAGTGACATGAATTGTGAGTAGAAGGTTGCAGGGGACATCTGTTTAACCGGCTGAGGGAAGCTCAGCAGTTGTTAGTCAGGACAAACTGATCTGTTTAGTCAGTGACCAGACGGTCTAGGATTTTGTTTGTTCCTGCTTTTTGTTTATTTCTTTCCCTGCAACCTGTCTAATAAAGCTGGCAAGGTGCCAGATTTGCATTATAAGCGTTTGTTTTCTGGTTTATTGAGAAGAAATGCATCCTGTGGCGGGGTCCAGGATGATCCCAGAGCTAATCCCCACAACGGATCGTCACAATACATAAACACACACATACACACACATACATAAATACACTCACATACATACACACACATATACAAAAATACACACACATATACAAACATACACACACATACATACATATACAAACATACATACATACACTCACATACATACACACATACATATATATGCATATACATACATACACACACACACACATACAAAAACACACATTGAGTTATATATATAATTATATAGTGTCTAGTTGTATATAGTTATATATGATATATTGTCTAGTTATATATAGTGTCTAGTTGTATATAGTTATATATAGTTAGGGTCTAGTTGTATATAGTTATATATGATATATTGTCTAGTTATATATTATATATTGTCTAGTTATATATAGTTATATACTGTCTAGTTATATAGGGTCTAGTGGTATATAGTTATATAGGGTCTAGTTGTATATAGTTATATAGGGTCTAGTTGTATATAGTTATATATAGTTATATACTGTCTAGTTGTATATAGTTATATATAGTTATATAGGGTCTAGTTGTATAAAGTTATATAGGGTCTAATTGTATATAGTTATATATAGTTATATAGGGTCTAGTTGTATATAGTTATATAGGGTCTAGTTGTATATAGTTATATAGGGTCTAGTTGTATATAGTTATATATAGTTATATAGGGTCTAGTTGTATATAGTTATATATAGTTATATAGGGTCTAATTGTATATAGTTATATATAGTTATATAGGGTCTAGTTGTATATAGTTATATAGGGTCTAGTTGTATATAGTTATATATAGTTATATAGTGTCTAGTTGTATAAAGTTATATATAGTTATATAGTGTCTAGTTGTATAAAGTTATATATAGTTATATACTGTCTAGTTGTATAAAGTTATATATAGTTATATAGTGTCTAGTTGTATAAAGTTATATATAGTTATATAGTGTCTAGTTGTATATAGTTATATAGTGTCTAGTTGTATATAGTTATATATAGTTATATACTGTCTAGTTATATATAGTTTTATATAGTTATATACTGTGTAGACTGCACAGAGCCCTTTTCCCCGTAAACCCTGACCCTGCGCCTTCATCATCCTTAGAGATCGTTTCTCTCCCTAACTTGAAGTGAAGAATTCTGTGCGCGGCTCTGACAGAGGAAAACCTCCCCTGACATGAGGATTTGCTACAATGTGTCGGTCAGAAACAGCACAAAAAACCCAGGTCCCCGTATCCCAGGTCCCCGTATCCCAGGTCCCCGTATCCCAGGTCCCCGTATCCCAGGTCCCCGTATCCCAGGTCCCCGTATCCCAGGTCCCCGTATCCCAGGTCCCCGTATCCCAGGTCCCCGTATCCCAGGTCCCCGTATCCCAGGTCCCCAGGTCCTCATATCCCAGGTCCCCATATCCCCGGTCCCCATATCCCCGGTCCCCATATCCCCGGTCCCCATATCCCAGGTCCTCATATCCTCATATCCCAGGTCCCCATATCCTCATATCCCAGGTCCTCATATCCCAGGTCCTCATATCCCCATATCCCAGGTCCTCATATCCCAGGTCCCCATATCACAGGTCCCCAGGTCCCCATATTCCAGGTCCCCATATTCCAGGTCCCCATATTCCAGGTCCCCATATCCCCGGTCCCCATATCACAGGTCCCCATTTCCCCATATCCCCGGTCCCCATATCCCCGGTCCCCATATCCCCGGTCCCCATATCCCCGGTCCCCATATCCCAGGTCCCCATATCCCCATATCCCAGGTCCCCATATCCCCGGTCCCCATATCCCGGGTCCCCATATCCCGGTCCCCATAACCCCGGTCCCCATAACCCCGGTCCCCATATCCCCGGTCCCCATATCCCCGGTCCCCATATCCCCGGTCCCCGGTCCCCATATTACAGGTCGCCATTTCCCCATATCCCCGGTCCCCATATCCCCGGTCCCCATATCCCCATATCCCGGGTCCCCATATCCCGGGTCCCCATATCCCGGGTCCCCATATCCCGGGTCCCCATATCCCGGGTCCCCATATCCCGGGTCCCCATATCCCGGGTCCCCATATCCCCGGTCCCCATATCCCCGGTCCCCATATCCCGGGTCCCCATATCCCGGGTCCCCACATCCCCGGTCCCCACATCCCCGGTCCCCACATCCCCGGTCCCCACATCCCCGGTCCCCATATCCCCGGTCCCCATATCCCCAGCTGGAATATGACCTCATTCTACCTCCGTCTCCTATTTATTTCCTTCCGTTCCTCCTGCGTTTGCTCCATCCCGTCTGTCAATCACACTGATCACTACCACCACGATCGCCTGTGTGACGGGGCCCCCTATGGCTGCCGGGTCCTTGTGCAGCTGCGGTGACTGCGACCCTGATGGTGCTGATGATCTGTGTCAGTCTGGTGTCCTGGCTGTTTTGGTCACAGAAGATTTTTCTACAATGTTACACTGTAACAAACACTCAGCTGTGACAAGTTTTTGGCATGTCTACGCATTACGGTTTTAGCTGCGTTTTTGCCGCAATCTTTTCCCAGAATCTCTGCAAAAAAAATTGGTGATTAATAGAACCCAAGTAAAAAGGAAGAATTTTTACCACCTTTTGCATAATTGCAGTAAAATTGCATCATTTTATTTTTCTTTAGTAAATTCGGAAATATTGCGGAGAAAAAGACCGCAGTGTCCTGATAAAGCCTTATGCCGTCAAACGTAACAATGTTTCCATTCTCTAAAACTGTGTTTCCCAACCAGTGTGCCTCCAGCTGTTGCAAAATTACAACTCCCAGCATGCCGGACAACATACTCATACACGTATTCTGCAGGGGGGCACTTGCCTGATCTTCTCTCCTCTGACATCCAAAGTCAGAGATTTCAGGGGCCATTGTCCAGACAGATCAGTGTTTCCCAACCAGGGTGCCTCCAGCTGTTGCAAAATTACAACTCCCATCAGGCCTGGCAACATACACTTATTCACGTTTTCTGCATGGGGCACTTGCCCAACCTTCTCTCCTCTGACATCCAAAGTCAACAGCGATTTCATGGGCCATTGTCCAGACAAATCAGTGTTTACCAACCAGTGTGCCTCCAGCTGTTGCAAAACTACAACTCGCAGCATGTCCGGACAACATACACTCATACACGTATTCTGCAGCGGGGCACTTGCCCGATTTTCGCTCCTCTGACCGCCAAAGTCAGATATTTCAGGGGCCATTGTCCAGACAGATCAGTGTTTCCCAACCAGTGTGCCTCCAGCTGTTGCAAAACTACAACTCCCAGCATGTCCGGACAACATACACTCATACACGTATTCTGCAGCGGGGCACTTGCCCGATTTTCTCTCCTCTGACAGCCAAAGTCAGATATTTCAGGGGCCATTGTCCAGACAGATCAGTGTTTCCCAACCAGGGTGCCTCCAGCTGTTGCAAAAATTACAACTCCCAGCATGTCCGGACAACATACACTCATACACGTATTCTGCAGGGGGGCACTTGCCCGACCTTCTCTCCTCTGACATCCAAAGTCAACAGAGATTTCTTGGGCCTTTGTCCAGATAGATCAGTGTTTCCCAACCAGTGTGCCTCCAGCTGTTGCAAAACTACAACTCCCAGCAGGGCCGGACAGCCTTTGGCTGTCCGGGCCTTCTGGGAGTTGTAGTTTTGCAACAGCTGGAGGCACACTGGTTGGGAAACACTGCACTAAAGGCAAGCAGAGATTGTTAATGATGAGGAGCTGATACAATGTTACAAAACCCATGTGTAATACAGATTACACCCAGTTCTGGCTCTACAGCGCCCTCCAGGGGATGATCTGGGGATCACGTCCTGTTGTGTTTCCACTCAAAAAAAGCATAAAAAGGTTCAAAAAGTAAACTCCGTAAACTGCGAACACTTGTCCCTGATTTGGAAAGTAGCGGGAAGTGTCATTATGTCGGCGCCGCTGTCACTCATAAACAGCATTTAGTCAAATGGAAGAAGAAAAAAAAAAAACGCAGAAAATGCGGTGAGGTCTGGTCCTAAGTAGATGCAGGAGACGGGTTCATTATGGCGGCGCGGCGCTATATGATGACTGAAGGTTTTCATCAATATAATCATCAAATTTCAAATGCAAAAAAAAAATATATAAATGTGATTGCGAAGTTATGATAAATGTTTCAATTACATATTACTAATTATAGAGGAAACGGCGGAAACCGGCGCCAAATTGAGATTGAGCCCTGATTTCATTATCTTTTAGGAGTAAAACATACGGTTATCAGCGCCAAAAACTTCTCCCCCGCGACTACGCGCAACTTTATCTCATCACTTATCTCCCAGCAGCAACTTCTGGAAAGTGAGGAAAACATAAATACAGCGAAACGTGAGGATAAAACGGAGACGAGCGGATAACAGCTGTATATAATTATATATAGTATATACCCCGGATATACCATATCCCTATATACAGTATATATATAACTTATACCAGCTGTACATATATATTATATACAGTATATACCAGGTTATACCAGCATGGTCCATATCACTATATACAGTATATATAACTTATACCAGCTGTACATATATATTATATACAGTATATACCAGGTTATACCAGCATGGTCCATATCACTATATACAGGAGATATATAACTTATACCAGCTGTACATATATATTATATACAGTATATACCCAGGTTATACCAGCATGGTCCATATCACTATATACAGGAGATATATAACTTATACCAGCTGTACATATATATTATATACAGTATATACCAGGTTATACCAGCATGGTCCATATCACTATATACAGGAGATATATAACTTATACCAGCTGTACATATATATTATATACAGTATATACCCAGGTTATACCAGCATGGTCCATATCACTATATACAGGAGATATATAACTTATACCAGCTGTGTATATATATTATATACAGTATATACCAGCATGGTCCATATCACTATATACAGGAGATATATAACTTATACCAGCTGTACATATATATTATATACAGTATATACCAGGTTATACCAGCATGGTCCATATCACTATATACAGGAGATATATAACTTATACCAGCTGTACATATATATTATATACAGTATATACCAGGTTATACCAGCATGGTCCATATCACTATATACAGGAGATATATGACTTATACCAGCTGTACATATATATTATATACAGTATATACCAGGTTATACCAGCATGGCCCATATCACTATATACAGGAGATATATAACTTATACCAGCTGTACATATATATTATATACAGTATATACCAGGTTATACCAGCATGGTCCATATCACTATATACAGGAGATATATAACTTATACCAGCTGTACATATATATTATATACAGTATATACCCAGGTTATACCAGCATGGTCCATATCACTATATACAGGAGATATATAACTTATACCAGCTGTACATATATATTATATACAGTATATACTCAGGTTATACCAGCATGGTCCATATCACTATATACAGGAGATATATAACTTATACCAGCTGTACATATATATTATATACAGTATATACCAGGTTATACCAGCATGGTCCATATCACTATATACAGGATATATATAACTTATACCAGCTGTACATATATTATATACAGTATATACCAGGTTATACCAGCATGGTCCATGTCACTATATACAGGAGATATATAACTTATACCAGCTGTACATATATATTATATACAGAATATACCAGGTTATACCAGCATGGTCCATATCACTATATACATGAGATATATAACTTATACCAGCTGTACATATATATTATATACAGTATATACCAGGTTATACCAGCATGGTCCATATCACTATATACAGGAGATATATAACTTATACCAGATGTACATATATATTATATACAGTATATACCAGGTTATACCAGCATGGTCCATATCACTATATACAGGAGATATATAACTTATACCAGCTGTGCATATATATTATATACAGTATATACCAGCATGGACCATATCACTATATACAGGAGATATATAACTTATACCAGCTGTACATATATATTATATACAGTATATACCCAGGTTATACCAGCATGGTCCATATCACTATATACAGGAGATATATAACTTATACCAGCTGTACATATATATTATATACAGTATATACAGTATATACCAGCATGGTCCATATCACTATATACAGGAGATATATAACTTATACCAGCTGTACATATATATTATATACAGTATATACCAGGTTATACCAGCATGGTCCATATCACTATATACAGGAGATATATAACTTATACCAGCTGTACATATATATTATATACAGTATATACCAGGTTATACCAGCATGGTCCATATCACTATATACAGGAGATATATTACTTATACCAGTTGTACATATATATTATATACAGTATATACCAGGTTATACCAGCATGGTCCATATCACTATATACAGGAGATATATAACTTATACCAGCTGTACATATATATTATATACAGTATATACCAGGTTATACCAGCATAGTCCATATCACTATATACAGGAGATATATAACTTATACCAGCTGTACATATATATTATATACAGTATATAGCAGGTTATACCAGCATGGTCCATATCACTATATACAGGAGATATATAACTTATACCAGCTGTACATATATATTATATACAGTATATACCAGGTTATACCAGCATGGTCCATATCACTATATACAGGAGATATATATAACTTATACCAGCTGTACATATATATATTATATACAGTATATACCAGGTTATACCAGCATGGTCCATATCACTATATACAGGAGATATATAACTTATACCAGCTGTACATATATATTATATACAGTATATACCAGGTTATACCAGCATGGTCCATATCACTATATACAGGAGATATATAACTTATACCAGCTGTACATATATATTATATACAGTATATATCAGGTTATACCAGCATGGTCCATATCACTATATACAGGAGATATATAACTTATACCAGCTGTACATATATATTATATACAGTATATACCAGGTTATACCAGCATGGTCCATATCACTATATACAGGAGATATATAACTTATACCAGCTGTACATATATATTATATACAGTATATAGCAGGTTATACCAGCATGGTCCATATCACTATATACAGGAGATATATAACTTATACCAGCTGTACATATATATTATATACAGTATATACCAGGTTATACCAGCATGGTCCATATCACTATATACAGGAGATATATAACTTATACCAGCTGTACATATATATTATATACAGTATATATCAGGTTATACCAGCATGGTCCATATCACTATATACAGGAGATATATAACTTATACCAGCTGTACATATATATTATATACAGTATATACCAGGTTATACCAGCATGGTCCATATCACTATATACAGGAGATATATAACTTATACCAGCTGTAAATATATATTATATACAGTATATACCAGGTTATACCAGCATGGTCCATATCACTATATACAGGAGATATATAACTTATACCAGCTGTACATATATATTATATACAGTATATACCAGGTTATACCAGCATGGTCCATATCACTATATACAGGAGATATATAACTTATACCAGCTGTACATATATATTATATACAGTATATACCAGGTTATACCAGCATGGTCCATATCACTATATACAGGAGATATATAACTTATACCAGCTGTACATATATATTATATACAGTATATACCAGTATATACCAGCATGTTCCATATCACTATATACAGGAGATATATAACTTATACCAGCTGTACATATATATTATATACAGTATATACCCAGGTTATACCAGCATGGTCCATATCACTATATACAGGAGATATATGACTTATACCAGCTGTACATATATATATTATATACAGTATATACCAGGTTATACCAGCATGGTCCATATCACTATATACAGGAGATATATAACTTATACCAGCTGTACATATATATTATATACAGTATATAGCAGGTTATACCAGCATGGTCCATATCACTATATACAGGAGATATATAACTTATACCAGCTGTACATATATATTATATACAGTATATACCAGGTTATACCAGCATGGTCCATATCACTATATACAGGAGATATATAACTTATACCAGCTGTGTATATATATTATATACAGTATATACCAGGGTATAGCATATACGGCTTTTACCTGATCTCGAGCATATGAAGAATTAACCCTTTGTTTGTCTGAACAAGCGTTGAGCAGAACATTCACTGCGTTCATCTGGAGGAGTATTTCACAGGCGATGGTGTCATAGAACGTTATATTGGCCAGAGCTGCAGAAGCCAATAAACAGACCTCCCCATTGGACGCCTCATCACACAACTCTACAGAGAGAGGAAGACAGATATAATGTACATATAGACAGTGATGTCATACAGGGGGCGGGGCTGTGATCATATGTCATTATATTACTATTATATTATATCAGTGATGTCATACAGGGGGCGGGGCTGTGATCACATGTCATTATATTACTATTATATTATATCAGTGATGTCATACAGGGGGCGGGGCTGTGATCATATGTCATTATATTACTATTATATTATATCAGTGATGTCATACAGGGGGCGGGGCTGTGATCACATGTCATTATATTACTATTATATTATATCAGTGATGTCATCCAGGGGGCGGGGCTGTGATCACATGTCATTATATTACTATTATATTATATCAGTGATGTCATACAGGGGGCGGGGCTGTGATCACATGTCATTATATTACTATTATATTATATAAGTGATGTCATACAGGGGGCGGGGCTGTGATCACATGTCATTATATTACTATTGTATTATATCAGTGATGTCATAGAGGAGGCGGGACTGTGATCACATGTCATTATATTACTATTGTATTATATCAGTGATGTCATAGAGGGGGTGGGGCTGTGATCACATGTCATTATATTACTATTATATCAGTGATGTCATACAGGGGACGGGGCTGTGATCACATGTCATTATATTACTATTATATCAGTGATGTCATACAGGGGGCGGGGCTGTGATCACATGTCATTATATTACTATTATATCAGTGATGTCATACAGGGGGCGGGGCTCTGATCACATGTCATTATATTACCATTATATTATATCAGTGATGTCATACAGGGGGCGGGGCTCTGATCACATGTCATTATATTACTATATTATATTATATCCGTGATGTCATACAGGGGGCGGGGCTCTGATCACATGTCATTATATTACTATTATATTATATCAGTGATGTCATACAGGGGGCGGGGCTGTGATCACAAGTAATTATATTACTATTATATTATATCAGTGATGTCATACAGGGGGCGGGGCTGTGATCACATGTTCTTATTACTATTATATTATATCAGTGATGTCATACAGGGGGTGGGGTTGTGATCACATGTCATTATCTTACTATTGTATTATATCAGTGATGTCATACAGGGGGCGGGGCTGTGATCACAAGTCATTATATTACTATTATATTATATCAGTGATGTCATACAGGGGGCGGGGCTGTGACCACATGTTCTTATATCACTATTATATCAGTGATGTCATACAGGGGGCGGGGCTGTGATCACAAGTCATTATATTACTATTATATTATATCAGTGATGTCATACAGGGGGCGGGGCTGTGACCACATGTTCTTATATCACTATTATATCAGTGATGTCATACAGGGGGCGGGGCTGTGACGACTCACTGAGTAGGGCTGTGATGATTTCCTCCATGTTCTCCAGGAAGGTGGTGAGATGTTCGGTGGCGGTGAGGTGAGGAGATGTAATTTGCGCAATCACAGCCGCCACTTCAGCTTTCGTGGCTTCAGTCTGAGTCTCATCTGTGAGAATTTCTGTTAAACACAAGATTCCGTCCACCTGTAATAGAAAGTCGGAAATTTACGGATCAGATGACATGGAGGAAAGAGAAGTAACTGCCAGAACACAACGGGTTAAAGAATGACGATTAGTTATGATTATTAATATTATTCTTATTATAATTCTTAGTATCTGCAGTGAAGGACGCGGCGCGGTGGAGGTCGGGGGAGGGGAGGAGACATTACATTGTGTTCACGGTAAATCACCGGATTATCAGGGAATTTCACGGTCATTTAATCATTAAATATAAGATCATATGTAAGTGTCACCATGGAATATCCGAGGATAGATAAATAATGTACAGGGGTATATAGTGTATCCAGAGAGTAGGAATTATTATGTATTATCTCATATCTATATCATATCTATCTATATCATATCTATATCATATCTATATCATATCTATCTATCTATCTCATATCTATCTATCTCATATCTATCTATCTCATATCTATCTATCTATCTATCTCATATCTATCTATCTCATATCTATCTATCTATCTCATATCTATCTATCTCATATCTATCTATCTATCTCATATCTATCTATCTCATATCTATCTCATATCTATCTATCTATCTCATATCTATCTATCTCATATCTATCTATCTATCTCATATCTATCTATCTCATATCTATCTATCTCATATCTATCTCATATCTATCTATCTCATATCTATCTATCTCATATCTATCTATCTATCTCATATCTATCTATCTCATATCTATCTCATATCTATCTATCTCATATCTATCTATCTCATATCTATCTATCTATCTCATATCTATCTCATATCTATCTATCTCATGTCTATCTATCTCATATCTATCTATCTCATATCTATCTCATATCTATCTATCTCATATCTATCTATCTCATATCTATCGATCTCATATCTATCTCATATCTATCTATCTCATGTCTATCTATCTCATATCTATCTATTTCATATCTATCTATCTCATATCTATCTATCTATCTATCTCATATCTATCTATCTCATATCTATCTATCTCATATCTATCTATCTATCTCTCTCATATCTATCTATCTATCTCATATCTATCTATCTATCTATCTCATATCTATCTATCTCATATCTATCTATCTCTCTCATATCTATCTTTCTCTCTCATATCTATCTATCTATCTCATATCTATCTATCTCATATCTATCTATCTATCTATCTCATATCTATCTATCTCATATCTATCTATCTATCTATCTATCTCATATCTATCTATCTCATATCTATCTATCTCATATCTATCTATCTCCTGTCTATCTATCTCATATCTATCTATCTATCTATCTATCTCCTATCTATATCTCATATCTATCTATCTCAGATCTATCTATCTCAGATCTATCTCTCTCCTGTCTATCTATCTCCTGTCTATCTATCTCATATCTATCGATCTCATATCTATCTATCTATCTCACATCTATCTATCTCATATCTATCTCTCATATCTATCTATCTCATATCTATCTATCTATCTATCTCATATCTATCTATTTATCTATCTCATATCTATCTATCTCATATCTATCTATCTATCTCCTATCTATCTATCTCATATCTATCTATCTCATATCTATCTATCTCAGATCTATCTATCTCAGATCTATCTATCTTTCTATCTCATATCTATCTATCTCATATCTATCTATCTCATATCTATCTATCTCCTATCTATCTATCTATCTCATATCTATCTATCTATCTCATATCTATCTATCTCATATCTATCTATCTATCTATCTCACATCTATCTATCTCAGATCTATCTTTCTGTGATACATTATTTCCATGTTTTTCTTATATCAGGTCGGACATATTAGTTGTGAATATTCTTCTTCGTGTTTCCGGCGTGGAGAATCGGTCGGTTCTGGCTCCGTTTTTCCTTCTATCGGATTATTTTCCGTTTCTCCCTAAATTGAATAAATGGGTATTAATCATTGTCTAATTGATTCGTTAGTGTCGGTTGTTTTGCTTTTAATTATGTCAGGATTAATTATCGTCTCCTCGCTCAGAGATTCTGACTCCATCTGACGCTTATTCCTTCTGGGATTAGAACTTTCCGAGACGCGTTCTCTCCTCCATTCCCCAATGTCCTCTAATGTCCAAAGTCATTTTCCACCCACAGAATATGGAAACAATGTCGACTGTCGCCCCCAAGTGCTGATGTTCAGAAGTGCAGCTCTGCCCCCACTATGTAAGGGGGTCACATCATGGAAACCAAAATTAACCCCTTATAGGACACTGGCCCTTGATCCCTTATTCTTTTCTCCTTTCTCATATTAGACATAATGAGGCCATAACTTCTGAGGTCACGACCTGCCGTGACGAGTTTGGCGCCATCCTGAGCTGAACCTCGTTCATTACACATTTTGTGGTTTTCTTCTAGATATTGAATCCATTGAATTCACCTTGTTTTACGTGTTTCTAATGATAACCAGGTCTCAGTGTTCCTCAGGGGAGGAGCTCATGATATATAAAATATGAGGTGAACTGTACAATGTATCATGTAATCAGATGAGATTGATGGCAGATTGTATCTAATGAATAATATCTAATCAGTTGTCTCAAACTGTGACCCACCAGATATTGCCATTGGCTGTCCGGGCATGCTGGGAGTTTACGTTTTACAACATCTGGAGGGCCACAGTTTGAGACCACTGATCTATCTGTTTATGTAAATACAACCCAAAGATAAGACTTGGTATGAAGATATGCAGGGGTGTAGCTGGGGGGAGGCAGTGGGGTATGTACCTTGGCATCTGGGCACTAGGGGGCAGAGGCTGGTGGGGTATGTGCCTTGAGTTATGGGCTTTCAGGGGGCAGAGGATGGTGGGGTATGTACCTTGGCATCTTGGCACTAGGGGGCAGAGGATGGTGGGGTATGTGCCTTGAGTTATGGGCATTATGGGTCAGAGGCTGGTGGGGTATGTACCTTGAGTTATGGGCTTTCAGGGGGCAGAGGATGGTGGGGTATGTACCTTGAGTTATGGGCTTTCAGGGGGCAGAGGATGGTGGGGTATGTGCCTTGGCATCTGGGCACTAGGGGGCAGAGGCTGGTGGGGTATGTGCCTTGAGTTATGGGCATTATGGGACAGAGGCTGGTGGGGTATGTACCTTGAGTTATGGGCATTATGGGACAGAGGCTGGTGGGGTATGTACCTTGAGTTATGGGCATTATGGGACAGAGGCTGGTGGGGTATGTACCTTGGCATCTGGGCACTAGGGGGCAGAGGATGGTGGGGTATGTGCCTTGGCATCTGGGCACTAGGGGGCAGAGGCTGGTGGGGTATGTGCCTTGAGTTATGGGCATTATGGGACAGAGGCTGGTGGGGTATGTGCCTTGGGTGCTGGGCACTAGGGGGCAGAGGCTGGTGGGGTATGTGCCTTGAGTTATGGGCATTATGGGACAGAGGCTGGTGGGGTATGTGCCTTGGGTGCTGGGCACTAGGGGGCAGAGGCTGGTGGGGTATGTGCCTTGGGATCTGGGCTTTCAGGGGGGGGGGGGGCAGAGGCTGGTGGGTTATGTACCTTAGGATCTGGGCACTAGGGGGCAGAGGCTGGTGGGGTATGTACCTAAGGATCTGGGCACTAGGGGGCAGAGGCTGGTGGGGTATGTACCTTAGGATCTGGGCACTAGGGGGCAGAGGCTGGTGGGGTATGTACCTTAGGATCTGGGCACTAGGGGGCAGAGGCTGGTGGGGTATGTACCTTAGGATCTGGGCACTAGGGGGCAGAGGCTGGTGGGGTATGTACCTTAGGATCTGGGCAGTAGGGGGCAGAGGCTGGTGGGTTATGTACCTTAGGATCTGGGCAGTAGGGGGCAGAGGCTGGTGGGGTATGCGCCTTTGGTTCTGGGCACTAGGGAGCAGAGGCTGGTGGGGTATGTACCTTAGGATCTGGGCACTAGGGGGCAGAGGCTGGTGGGGTATGCGCCTTGGGTTCTGGGCACTAGGGAGCAGAGGCTGGTGGGGTAAGCACCTTAGGATCTGGGCACTAGGGGGCAGAGGCTGGTGGGGTATGTACCTTAGGATCTGGGCACTAGGGGGGCAGAGGCTGGTGGGGTATGCGCCTTGGGTGCTGGGCACTAGGGGGGCAGAGGCTGGTGGGGTATGTACCTTGGGTGCTGGGCACTAGGTGGCAGAGGATGGTGGGGTATGTGCCTTGGGATTTGGGCACTAGGGGGCAGAGGCTGGGGGGGTATGTGCCTTGGAATCTGAGCACCAGGGGCCCAAGTCCAGACTATTTAGACACAAGGCAGGGACACTGAACCTATGAGGGGGATCCGGGCCCTGAGTGTTGTAATATATTAGAGCTGAGGGGTCCTTTCATCTATATACATCTATATCCTGGACTGCGGCTGCTTACCGGGCCCCCAACGCCTCGAATCAAGGGAGTCTGAGGCGAGTGACTGAGGGTCCTGCATTATTAATGGGGGTCTGGACACGACTGGGTGATAAGCTGTCACTGCAGGATTCATCTGACGGGAGGATCGGGGGCCCCGTCCAATTTAGCCTGGAGTCAGATGAAGACCGGACAGGTCTCTGCGCCGAGGACATTCCAGAAAACTCTTATATTTGACCCATAAATAATGGATCTGATTATTGGTGAGAGATAAACCAGCAACAAACACGTCTCCCGGCCGCATCTTCTCTTCTTTATACACTTTTTGGTTCGCTTGCATTTTATTTATATTTTTCTGATGGACACTAATGAGAAACGATCCAAAAAGCCAAAAAGAAACATAAATAACAAAAACAAACAAAAAGTTACATAAAAAAAACAAAAAGTGCCTAGTCCAGACAAAATCTGCATCAATTCCCCCCGGCAACAAGAACGGACTTTATTATAAATCTTCGTGGCCGCCGTCTCCAACGCTGAAAACCGCAAAATTATTAGAAGAACCTCCAAAAACTACACAGAAGGCGAATAAAGCATAAAATATAAAACACAGAGGATTGAAGAAGATCATTGAGTTGTCAGTAAACAACATAAGAACGAGCTGCAGACTCTGAACAGGACTCAGTAGAGAGGAGACACCTAAATTGCCTCCCCATAACCCCGCCCCCTCCTCCGGACCCCATGAACTGTTTCCCACTCTCTGATCTTCACTATCCAGGGTCAGACAACAAATATTAAAATCTTAGCAAACAGAAAAAGCCTTTTCATTCTCTAATCCCTCTTTATATTGTGCAAAATTATCAGGTTTACAGACAATGAATTTATCGCCCCGCCCCCGAGGAACTTTGACACAACTGTTCATTTATGTTCAGAAGAGATTGCCCTGCGTTACAGATATAAGGTTCATCTCTGTCTTTAATTTCATTAGGACATAGTAAATATTACACTAGGCAAACATTTTATGGAAAACTACAGTTTAGCCCCAACCCCAAGGAACTTTGAAAACTATTTTCTGTATTTTTGGAAGACATCGACCTGTGTTACAGATATTAGGCTGCAAATCTCTCTCTCTTCCTTTGTCAAAACAAAATATCTTTAAAGCTCCAAATCTGTCTCTGCTCCTGTCAGCAAACAGTAAGTATTACATAAAGGAAAAATCTTATAGATAACGAACGTATAGCCCCACCCCTGAGGAACTTTGGCACCTATCTGTGGGGGGACCTGGCAGTGATCGGCTGTAATCTGTGAGGAGACCTGGCAATGAATGGCTGTGATCTGAGGGCAGACCTGGCAGTGATCGGCTGTGATCTGTGATGAGTACCTGGCAGTGATCGGCTGTGATCTGAGGGGATACCTGGCAGTGATCGGCTGTGATCTGAGGGCAGACCTGGCAGTGATCGGCTGTGATCTGAGGGCAGACCTGGCAGTGATCGGCTGTGATCTGAGGGCAGACCTGGCAGTGATCGGCTGTGATCTGAGGGGAGACCTGGCAGTGATCGGCTGTGATCTGAGGGGAGACCTGACAGTGATCAGCTGTGATCTGAGGGGAGACCTAGCATTGATCGGCTGTGATCTGAGGGCAGACCTGGCAGTGATCGGCTGTGATCTGAGTGGAGACCTGTCAGTGATCGGCTGTGATCTGAGGGGAGACCTGGCAGTGATTGGCTGTGATCTGTGGGGAGACCTGGCAGTGATAGGCTGTGATCTGAGGGGAGACCTGGCAGTGATCGGCTGTGATCTGAGGGGATACCTGGCAGTGATCGGCTGTGATCTGAAGGGAGACCATGCAGTGATTGGTTGTGATCTGAAGGGAGACCATGCAGTGATCGGTTGTGATCTGTAAGGACTACCTGCCAGTGATCGGCTGTCATCTGTGAGGAGTACCTGGCAGTGAATGTGATCTGTGGGGGGACCTGCCAGTGATCAGCAGTGATCTGTGAGGAGACCTGGTTGTGATCGGCTGTGATCTGAGGGAAGACCTGGCAGTGATCGGCTGTGATCTGAGGGGAGACCTGACAGTGATCAGCTGTGATCTGAGGGGAGACCTAGCATTGATCGGCTGTGATCTGAGGGCAGACCTGGCAGTGATCGGCTGTGATCTGAGTGGAGACCTGTCAGTGATCGGCTGTGATCTGAGGGGAGACCTGGCAGTGATTGGCTGTGATCTGTGGGGAGACCTGGCAGTGATAGGCTGTGATCTGAGGGGAGACCTGGCAGTGATCGGCTGTGATCTGAGGGGATACCTGGCAGTGATCGGCTGTGATCTGAAGGGAGACCATGCAGTGATTGGTTGTGATCTGAAGGGAGACCATGCAGTGATCGGTTGTGATCTGTAAGGACTACCTGCCAGTGATCGGCTGTCATCTGTGAGGAGTACCTGGCAGTGAATGTGATCTGTGGGGGGACCTGCCAGTGATCAGCTGTGATCTGTGAGGAGACCTGGTTGTGATCGGCTGTGATCTGAGGGAAGACCTGGCAGTGATCAGCTTTGCTCTGAGGTGAGACCTGGCAGTGATCAGCTTTGCTCTGAGGTGAGACCTGGCAGTGATTGGCTGTGATCTGAGGGGATACCTGGCAGTGATCAGCTGTGATCTGAGGGCAGACCTGGCAATGATCGGATGTGATCTGTGAGGAGTACCTGGCAGTGATCAGCTGTGATCTGGAATGGGACCTGGCAGTGATTGGCTGTGATCTGAGGGGAGACCTGGCAATGATCGGCTGTGAACTGTGAGGAGAACTCACAGTGATTGGCTGTGATCTGTTAGGGGACCTGGCAGTGATCAGCTGTGATCTGAGATGAGTACCTGGCAGTGATCGGCTGTGATCTGTGGGGGGACCTGGCAGTGATCGGCTGTGATCTATGAGAAGACCTGGCAGTGATCGGCTGTGATCTGTGAGAAGACCTGGCAGTGATCAGCTGTGATCTGTGAGAAGACCTGGCAGTGATAGGCTGTGATCTGTGAGAAGACCTGGCAGTGATCGGCTGTGATCTGTGAGAAGACCTGGCAGTGATCGGCTATGATCTGAGGGGAGACCTGGCAGTGATCGGCTGTGATCTGAGAGGAGACCTGGCAGTGATCGGCTGTGATCTGTGAGAGGACCTGGCAGTGATCGGCTGTGATCTGAGGGGAGACCTGGTAGTGATCGGCTGTGATCTGTGAGAGGACCTGGCAGTGATCGGCTGTGATCTGTGAGAGGACCTGGCAGTGATCGGATGTGATCTGAGGGGATACCTGGCAGTGATCGGCTGTGATCTGAGGGGAGACATGGCAGTGATCGGCTGTGATCTGAGGGGAGACCTGGCAGTGATCGGCTGTGATCTGAGGGGAGACCTGGCAGTGATCGGCTGTGATCTGAGGGGAGACCTGGCAGTGAACGGCTGTGATCTGTGAGAGGACCTGGCAGTGATCGGCTGTGATCTGTGAGAGGACCTGGCAGTGATCGGATGTGATCTGAGGGGATACCTGGCAGTGATCGGCTGTGATCTGAGAGGAGACCTGGCAGTGATCGGCTGTGATCTGAGGGGAGACCTGGCAGTGATCGGCTGTGATCTGAGGGGAGACCTGGCAGTGATCGGCTGTGATCTGAGGGGAGACCTGGCAGTGAACGGCTGTGATCTGAGAGGAGACCTGGCAGTGAACGGCTGTGATCTGAGAGGAGACCTGGCAGTGAACGGCTGTGATCTGAGAGGAGACCTGGCAGTGAACGGCTGTGATCTGAGGGGAGACCTGGCAGTGAACGGCTGTGATCTGAGAGGAGACCTGGCAGTGAACGGCTGTGATCTGAGGGGAGACCTGGCAGTGAACGGCTGTGATCTGAGAGGAGACCTGGCAGTGATCGGCTGTGATCTGAGGGGAGACCTGGCAGTGATCGGCTGTGATCTAGGAGGTTGCTTAGCAGTAAGAGCTCAATTACCATACAGCACCACCACTGGTGAAATGTAGTATAACACAGAGACCATTTAGATGAGAGTTGTCTGTACACAGGACAGGATGGAATCTCAGGATGCTCTGTCTTATCTCTGCTCTTCCCTCAGACTGAGAGATAAGGGTCCAGGACAGAGAACCCCCCATGTGCCATCAGAGGACCCTCCCCCATGTGACATCAGAGGACACTCCCCCATGTGACATCAGAAGACCGTCCCCCATGTGACATCAGAGGCCCCCCCATGTGACATCAGAGGACCCTCCCCCATGTGACATCAGAGGACCCCCCATGTGACATCAGATGAGACGCTCATCAATTATGTTACAGATCTTTATTTAAGGGATGTGATCACTTTTTCATTTATAGGGGACGAGAGATGGAGCTTTATGGCCTTAACGATGTTTACAACATAGAAAGTGCAGAAAATGAACAATAATATCATCAGTATAATGGATCCGAACCGCAGTAATGGACGCCACCCCCCTCCCCCGTAGAGCTGCGGTTTATAGAAACTCAACAAATATCCCCAGAACTGAGCAACGACCAAACCAGACGCCAAATATCACTTTGCTGTGTACTAAAACGCATTTGGAGTGTGCTGGGGTAGTGAAATAATACTGTTATTCAGAATAACATGCAGATTACCGGCATCACTACTAGAATCACTGCCGCACAGCAGCACAATGACAGAGCCTGGAGGTGGCATCAGTGTCAGGAGACCATATAGTGACTGAATGACAGAGCCTGGAGGTGTCATCAGTGTCAGGAGACCATATAGTGGCTGAATGACAGAGCCTGGAGGTGGCGGCAGCATGAGGAGACCATATAGTGGCTGAATGACAGAGCCTGGAGGTATTGGCAGCATGAGGAGACCATATAGTGGCTGAATGACATAGGATGGAGGTGTTGGAGGCATGAGGAGACCATATAGTGGCTGAATGGCACAGCCTGGAGGTGTTGGCAGCATGAGGAGACCATATAGTGGATGAATGACACAGCGTGGAGGTGTTGGCAGCATGAGGAGACCATATAGTGGATGAATGACACAGCGTGGAGGTGTTGGCAGCATGAGGAGACCATATAGTGACTGAATGACACAGTGTGGAGGTGGCTGTGGCTGTGATCTGAGGGGATACCTGGCAGTGATCAGCTGTGATCTGAGGGCAGACCTGGCAATGATCGGATGTGATCTGTGAGGAGTACCTGGCAGTGATCAGCTGTGATCTGGGATGGGACCTGGCAGTGATTGGCTGTGATCTGAGGGGAGACCTGGCAGTGATCGGCTGTGAACTGTGAGGAGAACTCACAGTGATTGGCTGTGATCTGTTAGGGGACCTGGCAGTGATCAGCTGTGATCTGAGATGAGTACCTGGCAGTGATCGGCTGTGATCTGTGGGGGGACCTGGCAGTGATCGGCTGTGATCTATGAGAAGACCTGGCAGTGATCGGCTGTGATCTGTGAGAAGACCTGGCAGTGATCAGCTGTGATCTGTGAGAAGACCTGGCAGTGATAGGCTGTGATCTGTGAGAAGACCTGGCAGTGATCGGCTGTGATCTGTGAGAAGACCTGGCAGTGATCGGCTATGATCTGAGGGGAGACCTGGCAGTGATCGGCTGTGATCTGAGAGGAGACCTGGCAGTGATCGGCTGTGATCTGTGAGAGGACCTGGCAGTGATCGGCTGTGATCTGAGGGGAGACCTGGTAGTGATCGGCTGTGATCTGTGAGAGGACCTGGCAGTGATCGGCTGTGATCTGTGAGAGGACCTGGCAGTGATCGGATGTGATCTGAGGGGATACCTGGCAGTGATCGGCTGTGATCTGAGGGGAGACATGGCAGTGATCGGCTGTGATCTGAGGGGAGACCTGGCAGTGATCGGCTGTGATCTGAGGGGAGACCTGGCAGTGATCGGCTGTGATCTGAGGGGAGACCTGGCAGTGAACGGCTGTGATCTGTGAGAGGACCTGGCAGTGATCGGCTGTGATCTGTGAGAGGACCTGGCAGTGATCGGATGTGATCTGAGGGGATACCTGGCAGTGATCGGCTGTGATCTGAGAGGAGACCTGGCAGTGATCGGCTGTGATCTGAGGGGAGACCTGGCAGTGATCGGCTGTGATCTGAGGGGAGACCTGGCAGTGATCGGCTGTGATCTGAGGGGAGACCTGGCAGTGATCGGCTGTGATCTGAGAGGAGACCTGGCAGTGAACGGCTGTGATCTGAGAGGAGACCTGGCAGTGAACGGCTGTGATCTGAGAGGAGACCTGGCAGTGAACGGCTGTGATCTGAGGGGAGACCTGGCAGTGAACGGCTGTGATCTGAGAGGAGACCTGGCAGTGAACGGCTGTGATCTGAGGGGAGACCTGGCAGTGAACGGCTGTGATCTGAGGGGAGACCTGGCAGTGAACGGCTGTGATCTGAGAGGAGACCTGGCAGTGATCGGCTGTGATCTGAGGGGAGACCTGGCAGTGATCGGCTGTGATCTAGGAGGTTGCTTAGCAGTAAGAGCTCAATTACCATACAGCACCACCACTGGTGAAATGTAGTATAACACAGAGACCATTTAGATGAGAGTTGTCTGTACACAGGACAGGATGGAATCTCAGGATGCTCTGTCTTATCTCTGCTCTTCCCTCAGACTGAGAGATAAGGGTCCAGGACAGAGAACCCCCCATGTGCCATCAGAGGACCCTCCCCCATGTGACATCAGAGGACACTCCCCCATGTGACATCAGAAGACCGTCCCCCATGTGACATCAGAGGCCCCCCCATGTGACATCAGAGGACCCTCCCCCATGTGACATCAGAGGACCCCCCATGTGACATCAGATGAGACGCTCATCAATTATGTTACAGATCTTTATTTAAGGGATGTGATCACTTTTTCATTTATAGGGGACGAGAGATGGAGCTTTATGGCCTTAACGATGTTTACAACATAGAAAGTGCAGAAAATGAACAATAATATCATCAGTATAATGGATCCGAACCGCAGTAATGGACGCCACCCCCCTCCCCCGTACAGCTGCGGTTTATAGAAACTCAACAAATATCCCCAGAACTGAGCAACGACCAAACCAGACGCCAAATATCACTTTGCTGTGTACTAAAACGCATTTGGAGTGTGCTGGGGTAGTGAAATAATACTGTTATTCAGAATAACATGCAGATTACCGGCATCACTACTAGAATCACTGCCGCACAGCAGCACAATGACAGAGCCTGGAGGTGGCATCAGTGTCAGGAGACCATATAGTGACTGAATGACAGAGCCTGGAGGTGTCATCAGTGTCAGGAGACCATATAGTGGCTGAATGACAGAGCCTGGAGGTGGCGGCAGCATGAGGAGACCATATAGTGGCTGAATGACAGAGCCTGGAGGTATTGGCAGCATGAGGAGACCATATAGTGGCTGAATGACATAGGATGGAGGTGTTGGAGGCATGAGGAGACCATATAGTGGCTGAATGACATAGGATGGAGGTGTTGGCAGCATGAGGAGACCATATAGTGGCTTAATGACATAGGATGGAGGTGTTTGAGGCATGAGGAGACCATATAGTGGCTGAATGGCACAGCCTGGAGGTGTTGGCAGCATGAGGAGACCATATAGTGGATGAATGACACAGCGTGGAGGTGTTGGCAGCATGAGGAGACCATATAGTGGATGAATGACACAGCGTGGAGGTGTTGGCAGCATGAGGAGACCATATAGTGACTGAATGACACAGTGTGGAGGTGTTGGCAGCATGAGGAGACCATATAGTGGCTGAATGACACAGCATGGAGGTGTTGGCAGCATGAGGAGACCATATAGTGTCTGAATGACACAGCGTGGAGGTGTTGGCAGCCTGAGGAGACCATATAGTGACTGAATGACACAGCGTGGAGGTGTTGGCAGCATGAAGAGACCATATAGTGGCTGAATGACACAGCGTGGAGGTGTTGGTAGCATGAGGAGACCATATAGTGGCTGAATGACACAGCGTGGAGGTGTTGGCAGCATGAGGGGACCATATAGTGACTGAATGACACAGCGTGGAGGTGTTGGCAGCATGAGGAGATCATATAGTGGCTGAATGACACAGCGTGGAGGTGTTGGCAGCATGAAGAGACCATATAGTGGCTGAATGACAGCATGGAGGTGTTGGCAGCATGAGGAGACCATATAGTGACTGAATAGGGATAGTCCGTGGATGAGATCCTCTTAAAAAGGCGCTGGTACCCAGGAATGGATGAAAAGTTTCTTTTATTTGCAACGCGTTTCGATCCCGAACCGGGATCTTCGTCATGCCTGACGAAGATCCCGGTTCGGGATCGAAACGCGTTGCAAATAAAAGAAACTTTTCATCCATTCCTGGGTACCAGCGCCTTTTTAAGAGGATCTCATCCACGGACTATCCCTATTGCTATTTACCGGATTGACGAGCGTCTTACCGGGCTTGGTCCTCGTGGCAGCGGTTTCCCGTTTACCTCTACACTTTGATGCGACTATAGGTGTTGTGCTCTGAGCGCAACACCCAGGGGTAAGAACCCATCTTTATGCTCACTCCTTTCATTGTTTAAACGGTCCTCACTAGGGGCGCACCTCTTGTGTTTTTTTTTTTGTTTGTATATAGTGACTGAATGACACAGCGTGGAGGTGTTGGCAGCATGAGGAGACCATATAGTGACTGAATGACACAGTGTGCAGGTGTTGGCAGCATGAGGAGATCATATAGTGGCTGAATGACACAGAGTGGAGGTGTTGGCAGCATGAGGAGACCATAGAGTGGCTGAATGACACAGCATGGAGGTGTTGGCAGCATGAGGACACCATATAGTGGCTGACTGACACAGCGTGGATGTGTTGGCAGCACGAGGAGACCATATAGTGGCTGAATGACACAGTGTGGAGGTGTTGGCAGCATGAGGAGACCATAGAGTGGCTGAATGACACAGCGTGGAGGTGTTGGCAGCATGAGGACACCATATAGTGGCTGACTGACACAGCGTGGATGTGTTGGCAGCACGAGGAGACCATATAGTGGCTGAATGACACAGTGTGGAGGTGTTGGCACCATGAGGAGACCATAGAGTGGCTGAATGACACAGCGTGGAGGTGTTGGCAGCATGAGGAGACCATATAGTGGCTGAATGACACAGCGTGGAGGTGTTGGCAGCATGAGGAGACCATATAGTGGCTGAATGACACAGCGTGGAGGTGTTGGCAGCATGAGGACACCATATAGTGGATGAATGACACAGCGTGGAGGTGTTGGCAGCACGAGGAGACCATATAGTGGCTTAATGACATAGCGGGGAGGTGTTGGCAGCATGAGGAGACCATATAGTGACTGAATGACACAGCGTGGAGGTGTTGGCAGCATGAGGAGACCATATAATGGCTGAATGACACAGTGTGGAGGTGTTGGCAGCATGAGGACACCATATAGTGACTGAATGACACAGCGTGGAGGTGTTGGCAGCATGAGGAGACCATATAGTGGCTGACTGACACAGCGTGGATGTGTTGGCAGCACGAGGAGACCATATAGTGGCTTAATGACATAGCGGGGAGGTGTTGGCAGCATGAGGAGACCATATAGTGACTGAATGACACAGCGTGGAGGTGTTGGCAGCATGAGGACACCATATAGTGGCTGAATGACACAGCGTGGAGGTGTTGGCAGCATGAGGAGACCATATAGTGGCTTAATGACATAGCGTGGAGGTGTTGGCAGCATGAGGAGATCATATAGTGGCTGAATGACATAGCGTGGAGGTGTTGGCAGCATTAGGAGATCATATAGTGACTGAATGACACAGTGTGGAGGTGTTGTCAGTATGAGGAGACCATATAGTGGCTGAATGACACAATGTGGAGGTGTTGGCAGCATGAGGAGACAATATAGAGACTGAATGACACAGCGTGGAGGTGTTGGCAGCATGAGGAGACCATATAGTGGCACAATGACAGAGCCAGGAGGTGGCAGCATAAGCATGAGGAGACCATAGAGCAGTACAATTAGAAAGCTTGGAGGTGGCAGCATCAGCATGTGGAGACCATATGGCGGCACAATGACAGAGCCTGGAGGTGGTAGCATCACCATGAGGAGATCATATGGTGGCACAATGATAGAGCGTGGAGGTGGTAGCATTAGCATGAGGAGACCATAGAACAGCACAATGACAGAGCTTTGAGGTGGCAGCAGCAGCATGAGGGCCATGCCAACTAAGGGTTGAGTCTGAGGAACCCACCGACTGTTGACTGGGGGTATCAGATGTCACTTGTGATGAAGTGGATGACCGTGTTAACCAATCGAGGACGGCAGATGGGTTGCTGGTCGAGACACGACCGCTGGTTAATAACGGGAGCTCAGGTCTCTCACTGCGACTCCTGCTGCCACTCACCCCTAGTCTGCTGCGACCTCTGCCTGAAGTATTTAGGCCTCTGCCACTCCTCTGTGCATGTCCTGGCACTTCTCTGCCTGACATACTTAGTGCATATATGAGGGGTGTACAATGCGCTTAGAACACCAGCCGGTGATTACTTTTGTCTGTCCTTTCACAGTATCTAGGCCCTTGACAGATTAACAGGTACAAAATGGTAGACTAATTAGATGTATGCGGTATGCACTTATGAGGGCAGAAAAATGTGCTACAGTACACTTAAAAAAAAACTTATTTTTGCACAACACCAGCAGTACACAACAGTGCCAGGGGCGGATCCAGAGTCTCGTCTCGGGAGGGGCACTATTAGAGTATTTTGTGTTGCCGGAAAACAAGATGTTGCTCACGGAACTTACAATATTATTAAATGTATCATACAGTCCTAACTTTGTTTAAGACTCTTAGGCCATGTTCACATGTCAGAATAATTATCAAATATACTAATTGCCGCAGAATGGGAAAGTGCTAAAGAGGTTTTTACCATTTAAAACTACAGCTCCCAGTATGACCTAAGCAGTGGTGAGGGGATGCTAGGAGTTGTTGTTTCACCCATCATTACTGCAGAACTGACAAGCGACTACAGCTCTGATAAGACATAGTGAGGAGAATACACAATGATATCAGTGACTACAGGTGACGTCTTCTCTATAGAGAGGAGAATGTACAATGATATCAGTGACTACAGGTGACATCTTCTCTATAGTGAGGAGAATACACAATGATATCAGTGACTACAGGTGACGTCTTCTCTATAGTGAGGAGAATACACAATGATATCAGTGACTACAGGTGACGTCTTCTCTATAGTGAGGAGAATACACAATGATATCAGTGACTACAGGTGATGCCTTCTCTATAGTGAGGAGAATACACAATGATATCAGTGACTACAGGTGACGTCTTCTCTATAGAGAGGAGAATACACAATGATATCAGTGACTACAGGTGACGTCTTCTCTATAGTGAGGAGAATACACAATGATATCGGTGACTACAGGTGACATCTTCTCTATAGTGAGGAGAATACACAATGATATCAGTGATTACAGGTGACGTCTTCTCTATAGTGAGGAGAATACACAATGATATCAGTGACTACAGGTGACATCTTCTCTATAGTGAGGAGAATACACAATGATATGAGTGATTACAGGTGACGTCTCCTCTATAGTGAGGAGAATAAACAATGATATCAGTGACTACAGGTGACATCTTCTCTATAGTGAGGAGAATACACAATGATGTCAGTGACTACAGGTGACGTCTTCTCTCTAGTAAGGAGAATACACAATGATATCAGTGACTAAAGGTGACGTCTTCTCTATAGTGAGGAGAATGTACAATGATATCAGTGATTACAGGTGACGTCTTCTCTATAGTGAGGAGAATACACAATGATATCAGTGACTACAGGTGACGTCTTCTCTATAGTGAGGAGAATGTACAATGATATCAGTGACTACAGGTGACGTCTTCTCTATAGTGAGGAGAATGTACAATGATATCAGTGACTACAGGTGACGTCTTCTCTATAGTGAGGAGAATACACAATGATGTCAGTGACTACAGGTGACGTCTTCTCTCTAGTAAGGAGAATACACAAGGATATCAGTGACTACAGGTGACGTCTTCTCTATAGTGAGGAGAATACACAATGATATCAGTGATTACAGGTGACGTCTTCTCTATAGTGAGGAGAATACACAATGATATCAGTGACTACAGGTGACATCTTCTCTATAGTGAGGAGAATACACAATGATATCAGTGATTACAGGTGACGTCTTCTCTATAGTGAGGAGAATTCACAAGGATATCGGTGATTACAGGTGATGTCTTCTCTATAGTGAGGAGAATACACAATGATATCAGTGATTACAGGTGACGTCTTCTCTATAGTGAGGAGAATACACAAGGATATCGGTGATTACAGGTGACGTCTTCTCTATAGTGAGGAGAATACACAATGATATCAGTGACTACAGGTGACATCTTCTCTATAGTGAGGAGAATACACAATGATATCAGTGACTACAGGTGACGTCTTCTCTATAGTGAGGAGAATACACAAGGATATCGGTGATTACAGGTGACGTCTTCTCTATAGTGAGGAGAATACACGATATCAGTGATTACAGGTGACGTCTTCTCTATAGTGAGGAGAATACACAAGGATATCGGTGATTACAGGTGACGTCTTCTCTATAGTGAGGAGAATACACAATGATATCAGTGATTACAGGTGACGTCTTCTCTATAGTGAGGAGAATACACAATGATATCAGTGATTACAGGTGACGTCTTCTCTATAGTGAGGAGAATAAACAAGGATATCGGTGATTACAGGTGATGTCTTCTCTATAGTGAGGAGAATACACAAGGATATCGGTGATTACAGGTGATGTCTTCTCTATAGTCTTTCCTTATCTAATTCAGATGTACATACCGCCAGGAATTGTTCCAACTATATTTTCTCTCAGCAGAACTTGATGCCCAGATGGTTTCTATGTCAGCGGATTCTGATCCTCTATATGAAAACAATAATTATTATAAAACTGCCAAACACTGTATTCTTCTATTACAGTACCGCCACACACCCTCTGAATATAATTCTGACACACTGTACCCCCTGAATATACAACACACTGTACCCTCTGAATATAATACCGTCACACACCGTAACCTCTGTATATAATACTATCACACACTGCACCCTCTGAATATAATACTACCACACACTGCGCCATCTAAATATAATACTACCACACACTGTGCCCTCTGAATATAATACCGCCACACATCGTACCCTCTGTATATAATACTATCACACACTGCACCCTCTGAATATAATACCGCCACACATCGTACCCTCTGTATATAATACTATCACACACTGCACCCTCTGAATATAATACTATCACACACTGCACCCTCTGAATATAATACCGCCACACATCGTACCCTCTGTATATAATACTAGCACACACTGCACCCTCTGAATATAACTTGCTGTGCATTACACCCTCTGAATAAAATACCCAAATGTTTTGTGGCCCATAAAAAATGTACCACCCCAGAAATTCCTCATAATATACACTATACTTCTGAAATACAAAACACTCTGTGCCTTCACATATAGTAATAATGCCCCATTTTGTGCCCCTACATATAATAATTATGACCCGTCCTGTTCCCCCCACATAATAATAATGTCCTCTGTCCTGTGCCCCTAATATATATTGCCCCCTGTGCTGTGCCCCTCACATATAATGCCCCCGTTCTTTGCCCCTCACATATAATGCCCCCATCATGCGTCCCTCACATATAATGCCCCCGTTCTTTGCCCCTCACATATAATGCCCCCATCATGCGCCCCTCACATATAATGCCACCGTTCTTTGCCCCTCACATATAATGCCCCCATCATGCGCCCCTCACATATAATGCCACCGTTCTTTGCACCTCACATATAATGCCCCCATCATGCGCCCCTCACATATAATGCCCCGTGCTGTGCCCTTCACATTTAATGCCCCTGTTCTTTGCCCCTCATATATAATGCCCCCATCATGCGCCCTTCACATATAATGCCCCTGTTCTTTGCCCCTCACATATAATGCCCCATGCTGTGCCCTTCACATATAATGCCCCCGTTTTTTGCCCCTCATATATAATGCCCCCATCATGTGCCCCTCACATATAATGCCCCCATCATGTGCCCCTCACATATAATGCCCCCTGTGTTGTGCCCCTCACATATAATGCCTCCTGTGCTGTGCCCCTCACATATAATGCCCCCATCCTGTCTCCTCAGAGGGCATTATATGTGAGGGGGACAGCACAGGGGGCAGTTTATGTTTGGGGCACATGACAGGAGCATTATTTATGAGGGGCTCAGCACAGGGGGCATTATATGTGAGGGGCGCATGACGGGGGCATTATATATGAGGGGTGCCTGATGGGGGCATTATATATGAGGGGTGCCTGATGGGGGCATTATATGTGAGAGGTGCATGATGGGGGCATTATATATGAGGGGTGCATTATGGGGCATTATATGTGAGGGGCACAGCACAGGGGGCATTATATGTGTGGAGCACAGCACAGGGGGCATTATATGTGTGGGGCAAAGCATGGGGCATTAAATGTGTGGGGCACAGCACAGGTGGCATTATATGTGTGGAGCACAGCACAGGGGGCATTATATGAAATAATGCCTCCTGTGCTGTGCCCCTCACATATAATGCCCCCTGTGCTGTGCCCCTCACATATAATGCCCCCTGTGCCCCACACATATAATTTATATGTGAGGGGCACAGCACAGGGGGCATTATATGTGAGGGGCACAGCACAGGGGGCATTATATGTGTGGGGCAAAGCACGGGGCATTATATGTGAGGGGCACAGCACAGGTGGCATTATATGTGTGGAGCACAGCACAGGGGGCATTATATGTGTGGGGCAAAGCACGGGGCATTATATGTGAGGGGCACAGCACAGGGGGCATTATATGTGAGGGGCACAGCACAGGGGGGCCCCTGCCATGTGCTCTTCCCATATAATGCCCCCTGTGCTTTGCCCTGTAGCCCCTCACATTAAATATTCCCTTTTTCCAAGTTTTTTAATCCCCCTCCCCCTCCTCCTGTACAATATAGTTCCCCAAATCCCCTGAGCATACTCTTCACTACTTACAGTATGCGGGCTGCGGGGACAGGATCTCCGGGCGCCGGCGCGATGATGTGACGTCATGGCGCCGGCCTCTAGTGGATCGCCTCCCCGCAGCCCGCATACTGTAATCACAGCGTGTGAAGTTTACAGCTTCGGCTCCACCATGCAAGGTGGTGGGGCGGGTGCTGCATACTGCAATCTCGGGAGGGGGGGGGGGCAATTGCCCCGTTGCCCCCCCCCACCCTGGATCCGCCACTGAACAGTGCTGCAGCACAAAAAAAGCCGTGTACTAAACACAAAATGCCACAGACTATTAGGAATGGACTGCTGGGTATTATACCATCTACAGACGATTAGGAATGGACTGCTGGGTATTATACCATCTACAGACTATTAGGAATGGACTGCTGGGTATTATACCATCTACAGACGATTAGGAATGGACTGCTGGGTATTATACCATCTACAGACGATTAGGAATGGACTGCTGGGTATTATACCATCTACAGACGATTAGGAATGGACTGCTGGGTATTATACCATCTACAGACTATTAGGAATGGACTGCTGGGTATTATACCATCTACAGACGATTAGGAATGGACTGCTGGGTATTATACCGTCTACAGACTATTAGGAATGGACTGCTGGGTATTATACCATCTACAGACTATTAGGAATGGACTGCTGGGTATTATACCATCTACAGACGATTAGGAATGGACTGCTGGGTATTATACCATCTACAGACTATTAGGAATGGACTGCTGGGTATTATACCATCTACAGACTATTAGGAATGGACTGCTGGGTATTATACCTTCTACAGACTATTAGGAATGGACTGCTGGGTATTATACCGTCTACAGACTATTAGGAATGGACTGCTGGGTATTATACCGTCTAGAGACTATTAGGAATGGACTGCTGGGTATTATACAGTCTACAGACTATTAGGAATGGACTGCTGGGTATTATACCATCTACAGACGATTAGGAATGGACTGCTGGGTATTATACCATCTACAGACTATTAGGAATGGACTGCTGGGTATTATACCATCTACAGACGATTAGGAATGGACTGCTGAGTATTATACAGTCTACAGACTATTAGGAATGGACTGCTGGGTATTATACAGTCTACAGACTATTAGGAATGGACTGCTGGGTATTATACCTTCTACAGACTATTAGGAATGGACTGCTGGGTATTATACCATCTACAGACGATTAGGAATGGACTGCTGGGTATTATACAGTCTACAGACTATTAGGAATGGACTGCTGGGTATTATACCTTCTACAGACTATTAGGAATGGACTGCTGGGTATTATACCTTCTACAGACTATTAGGAATGGACTGCTGGGTATTATACCATCTACAGACTATTAGGAATGGACTGCTGGGTATTATACCATCTACAGACTATTAGGAATGGACTGCTGGGTATTATACCATCTACAGACGATTAGGAATGGACTGCTGGGTATTATACCATCTACAGACTATTAGGAATGGACTGCTGGGTATTATACCTTCTACAGACTATTAGGAATGGACTGCTGGGTATTATACAGTCTACAGACTATTAGGAATGGACTGCTGGGTATTATACCGTCTACAGACTATTAGGAATGGACTGCTGGGTATTATACAGTCTACAGACTATTAGGAATGGACTGCTGGGTATTATACCTTCTACAGACTATTAGGAATGGACTGCTGGGTATTATACCTTCTACAGACTATTAGGAATGGACTGCTGGGTATTATACTGTCTACAGACTATTAGGAATGGACTGCTGGGTATTATACCATCTACAGACTATTAGGAATGGACTGCTGGGTATTATACCGTCTACAGACTATTAGGAATGAACTGCTGGGTATTATACCATCTACAGACTATTAGGAATGGACTGCTGGGTATTATACAGTCTACAGACTATTAGGAATGGACTGCTGGGTATTATACCGTCTACAGACTATTAGGAATGAACTGCTGGGTATTATACCATCTACAGACTATTAGGAATGGACTGCTGGGTATTATACAGTCTACAGACTATTAGGAATGGACTGCTGGGTATTATACCATCTACAGACTATTAGGAATGGACTGCTGGGTATTATACAGTCTACAGACTATTAGGAATGGACTGCTGGGTATTATACAGTCTACAGACTATTAGGAATGGACTGCTGGGTATTATACCGTCTACAGACTATTAGGAATGGACTGCTGGGTATTATACCGTCTACAGACTATTAGGAATGGACTGCTGGGTATTATACCATCTACAGACTATTAGGAATGGACTGCTGGGTATTATACCGTCTACAGACTATTAGGAATGGACTGCTGGGTATTATACAGTCTACAGACTATTAGGAATGGACTGCTGGGTATTATACCGTCTACAGACTATTAGGAATGGACTGCTGGGTATTATACCGTCTACAGACTATTAGGAATGGACTGCTGGGTATTATACCTTCTACAGACTATTAGGAATGGACTGCTGGGTATTATACCGTCTACAGACTATTAGGAATGGACTGCTGGGTATTATACCATCTACAGACTATTAGGAATGGACTGCTGGGTATTATACCGTCTACAGACCATTAGGAATGGACTGCTGGGTATTATACCATCTACAGACTATTAGGAATGGACTGCTGGGTATTATACAGTCTACAGACTATTAGGAATGGACTGCTGGGTATTATACCGTCTACAGACTATTAGGAATGGACTGCTGGGTATTATTCTGTCTACAGACTATTAGGAATGGACTGCTGGGTATTATACCGTCTACAGACTATTAGGAATGGACTGCTGGGTATTATACCATCTACAGACTATTAGGAATGGACTGCCGGGTATTATACAGTCTACAGACTATTAGGAATGGACTGCTGGGTATTATACCTTCTACAGACTATTAGGAATGGACTGCTGGGTATTATACCGTCTACAGACTATTAGGAATGGACTGCTGGGTATTATACCGTCTACAGACTATTAGGAATGGACTGCTGGGTATTATACCGTCTACAGACTATTAGGAATGGACTGCTGGGTATTATACCGTCTACAGACTATTAGGAATGGACTGCTGGGTATTATACCGTCTACAGACTATTAGGAATGGACTGCTGGGTATTATTCCGTCTACAGACTATTAGGAATGGACTGCTGGGTATTATTCCGTCTACAGACTATTAGGAATGGACTGCCGGGTATTATACCGTCTACAGACTATTAGGAATGGACTGCCGGGTATTATACCGTCTACAGACTATTAGGAATGGACTGCCGGGTATTATACCGTCTACAGACTATTAGGAATGGACTGCTGGGTATTATTCAGTCTACAGACTATTAGGAATGGACTGCTGGGTATTATACCGTTTACAGACTATTAGGAATGGACTGCTGGGTATTATTCAGTCTACAGACTATTAGGAATGGACTGCTGGGTATTATACCGTCTACAGACTATTAGGAATGGACTGCTGGGTATTATACCGTCTACAGACTATTAGGAATGGACTGCTGGGTATTATACCATCTACAGACTATTAGGAATGGACTGCTGGGTATTATACCGTCTACAGACTATTAGGAATGGACTGCTGGGTATTATACCGTCTACAGACTATTAGGAATGGACTGCTGGGTATTATACCTTCTACAGACTATTAGGAATGGACTGCTGGGTATTATACCGTCTACAGACTATTAGGAATGGACTTCTGGGAATTATACTGTCTACAGACTATTAGGAATGGACTGCTGG
Organism: Hyla sarda; assembly: GCF_029499605.1. Lineage (NCBI taxonomy): Eukaryota > Metazoa > Chordata > Amphibia > Anura > Hylidae > Hyla > Hyla sarda. The sequence continues at coordinate 126,446 of NW_026610811.1, read as the reverse complement.
GTATTATTCAGTCTACAGACTATTAGGAATGGACTGCTGGGTATTATACCGTCTACAGACTATTAGGAATGGACTGCTGGGTATTATACCATCTACAGACTATTAGGAATGGACTGCCGGGTATTATACCTTCTACAGACTATTAGGAATGGACTGCCGGGTATTATTCCGTCTACAGACTATTAGGAATGGACTGCCGGGTATTATACCGTCTACAGACTATTAGGAATGGACTGCTGGGTATTATACCGTCTACAGACTATTAGGAATGGACTGCTGGGTATTATTCCGTCTACAGACTATTAGGAATGGACTGCTGGGTATTATACAGTCTACAGACTATTAGGAATGGACTGCTGGGTATTATACCGTCTACAGACTATTAGGAATGGACTGCTGGGTATTATACCGTCTACAGACTATTAGGAATGGACTGCCGGGTATTATACCGTCTACAGACTATTAGGAATGGACTGCTGGGTATTATACCGTCTACAGACTATTAGGAATGGACTGCTGGGTATTATTCCGTCTACAGACTATTAGGAATGGACTGCTGGGCATTATTCAGTCTACAGACTATTAGGAATGGACTGCTGGGTATTATACCGTCTACAGACTATTAGGAATGGACTGCTGGGTATTATACCGTCTACAGACTATTAGGAATGGACTGCTGGGTATTATACCATCTACAGACTATTAGGAATGGACTGCTGGGTATTATACCGTCTACAGACTATTAGGAATGGACTGCTGGGTATTATACCGTCTACAGACTATTAGGAATGGACTGCCGGGTATTATACCGTCTACAGACTATTAGGAATGGACTGCCGGGTATTATACCGTCTACAGACTATTAGGAATGGACTGCTGGGTATTATACCGTCTACAGACTATTAGGAATGGACTGCTGGGTATTATACCGTCTACAGACTATTAGGAATGGACTGCTGGGTATTATACCGTCTACAGACTATTAGGAATGGACTGCTGGGTATTATACCTTCTACAGACTATTAGGAATGGACTGCCGGGTATTATACCGTCTACAGACTATTAGGAATGGACTGCTGGGTATTATACCGTCTACAGACTATTAGGAATGGACTGATAGGTATTATACCGTCTACAGACTATTAGGAATGGACTGCTGGGTATTATACCGTCTACAGACTATTAGGAATGGACTGCTGGGTATTATACCGTCTACAGACTATTAGGAATGGACTTCTGGGAATTATACCGTCTACAGACTATTAGGAATGGACTGCTGGGTATTATACCGTCTACAGACTATTAGGAATGGACTGCTGGGTATTATACCATCTACAGACTATTAGGAATGGACTGCTGGGTATTATACAGTCTACAGACTATTAGGAATGGACTGCTGGGTATTATACCGTCTACAGACTATTAGGAATGGACTGCTGGGTATTATACCATCTACAGACTATTAGGAATGGACTGCTGGGTATTATACAGTCTACAGACTATTAGGAATGGACTGCTGGGTATTATACCATCTACAGACTATTAGGAATGGACTGCTGGGTATTATACCATCTACAGACTATTAGGAATGGACTGCTGTGTATTATACAGTCTACAGACTATTAGGAATGGACTGCTGGGTATTATTCCATCTACAGACTATTAGGAATGGACTGCTGGGTATTATACCGTCTACAGACTATTAGGAATGGACTGCTGGGTATTATACCGTCTACAGACTATTAGGAATGGACTGCTGGGTATTATACCGTCTACAGACTATTAGGAATGGACTGCTGGGTATTATACCGTCTACAGACTATTAGGGATGGACTGCTGGGTATTATACCTTCTACAGACTATTAGGAATGGACTGCTGGGTATTATACCGTCTACAGACTATTAGGAATGGACTGCTGGGTATTATTCCGTCTACAGACTATTAGGAATGGACTGCTGGGTATTATACTGTCTACAGACTATTAGGAATGGACTGCTGGGTATTATACCGTCTACAGACTATTAGGAATGGACTTCTGGGAATTATACCGTCTACAGACTATTAGGAATGGACTGCTGGGTATTATACCATCTACAGACTATTAGGAATGGACTGCTGGGTATTATACCATCTACAGACTATTAGGAATGGACTGCTGTGTATTATACCATCTACAGACTATTAGGAATGGACTGCTGGGTATTATACCGTCTACAGACTATTAGGAATGGACTGCTGGGTATTATACCGTCTACAGACTATTAGGAATGGACTGCTGGGTATTATACCGTCTACAGACTATTAGGAATGGACTGCTGGGTATTATACAGTCTACAGACTATTAGGAATGGACTGCTGGGTATTATACCGTCTACAGACTATTAGGAATGGACTGCTGGGTATTATACCATCTACAGACTATTAGGAATGGACTGCTGGGTATTATACAGTCTACAGACTATTAGGAATGGACTGCTGGGTATTATACCGTCTACAGACTATTAGGAATGGACTGCTGGGTATTATACCGTCTACAGACTATTAGGAATGGACTGCTGGGTATTATACCGTCTACAGACTATTAGGAATGGACTGCTGGGTATTATACCATCTACAGACTATTAGGAATGGACTGCTGGGTATTATACCGTCTACAGACTATTAGGAATGGACTGCTGGGTATTATACCGTCTACAGACTATTAGGAATGGACTGCTGGGTATTATACCATCTACAGACTATTAGGAATGGACTGCTGGGTATTATACCGTCTACAGACTATTAGGAATGGACTGCTGGGTATTATACCGTCTACAGACTATTAGGAATGGACTGCTGGGTATTATACCGTCTGCAGACTATTAGGAATGGACTGCTGGGTATTATACTGTCTACAGACTATTAGGAATGGACTGCTGGGTATTATACAGTCTACAGACTATTAGGAATGGACTGCTGGGTATTATACACTCTACAGACTATTAGGAATGGACTGCTGGGTATTATACCTTCTACAGACTATTAGGAATGGAATGCTGGGTATTATACCATCTACAGACTATTAGGAATGGACTGCTGGGTATTATACCGTCTACAGACTATTAGGAATGGACTGCTGAGTATTATACCTTCTACAGACTATTAGGAATGGACTGCTGGGTATTATACCGTCTACAGACTATTAGGAATGGACTGCTGGGTATTATACCGTCTACAGACTATTAGGAATGGACTGCTGGGTATTATACCGTCTACAGACTATTAGGAATGGACTGCTGGGTATTATACCGTCTACAGACTATTAGGAATGGACTGCTGAGTATTATACCTTCTACAGACTATTAGGAATGGACTGCTGGGCATTATACCATCTACAGACTATTAGGAATGGACTGCTGGGTATTATACCGTCTACAGACTATTAGGAATGGACTGCTGGGTATTATACCGTCTACAGACTATTAGGAATGGACTGCTGGGTATTATACCGTCTACAGACCATTAGGAATGGACTGCTGGGTATTATACCATCTACAGACTATTAGGAATGGACTGCTGGGTATTATACCGTCTACAGACTATTAGGAATGGACTGCTGGGTATTATACCGTCTACAGACTATTAGGAATGGACTGCTGGGTATTATACCGTCTACAGACTATTAGGAATGGACTGCTGGGTATTATACCGTCTACAGACTATTAGGAATGGACTGCTGGGTATTATACAGTCTACAGACTATTAGGAATGGACTGCTGGGTATTATACCATCTATAGACTATTAGGAATGGACTGCTGGGTATTATACCATCTACAGACTATTAGGAATGGACTGCTGGGTATTATACCGTCTACAGACTATTAGGAATGGACTGCTGGGTATTATACCATCTACAGACTATTAGGAATGGACTGCCGGGTATTATACAGTCTACAGACTATTAGGAATGGACTGCTGGGTATTATACCTTCTACAGACTATTAGGAATGGACTGCTGGGTATTATACCGTCTACAGACTATTAGGAATGGACTGCTGGGTATTATACCGTCTACAGACTATTAGGAATGGACTGCTGGGTATTATACAGTCTACAGACTATTAGGAATGGACTGCTGGGTATTATACCGTCTACAGACTATTAGGAATGGACTGCTGGGTATTATACCGTCTACAGACTATTAGGAATGGACTGCTGGGTATTATACCGTCTACAGACTATTAGGAATGGACTGCTGGGTATTATTCCGTCTACAGACTATTAGGAATGGACTGCTGGGTATTATTCCGTCTACAGACTATTAGGAATGGACTGCCGGGTATTATACCGTCTACAGACTATTAGGACTGGACTGCCGGGTATTATACCGTCTACAGACTATTAGGAATGGACTGCTGGGTATTATTCAGTCTACAGACTATTAGGAATGGACTGCTGGGTATTATACCGTCTACAGACTATTAGGAATGGACTGCTGGGTATTATTCAGTCTACAGACTATTAGGAATGGACTGCTGGGTATTATACCGTCTACAGACTATTAGGAATGGACTGCCGGGTATTATACCGTCTACAGACTATTAGGAATGGACTGCTGGGTATTATACCGTCTACAGACTATTAGGAATGGACTGCCGGGTATTATACCGTCTACAGACTATTAGGAATGGACTGCTGGGTATTATACCGTCTACAGACTATTAGGAATGGACTGCTGGGTATTATACCGTCTACAGACTATTAGGAATGGACTGCCGGGTATTATACCTTCTACAGACTATTAGGAATGGACTGCCGGGTATTATACCGTCTACAGACTATTAGGAATGGACTGCTGGGTATTATACCGTCTACAGACTATTAGGAATGGACTGTTGGGTATTATACCGTCTACAGACTATTAGGAATGGACTGCTGGGTATTATACCTTCTACAGACTATTAGGAATGGACTGCTGGGTATTATACCTTCTACAGACTATTAGGAATGGACTGCTGGGTATTATACCGTCTACAGACTATTAGGAATGGACTGCTGGGTATTATACCATCTACAGACTATTAGGAATGGACTGCTGGGTATTATACCTTCTACAGACTATTAGGAATGGACTGCTGGGTATTATACCGTCTACAGACTATTAGGAATGGACTGATGGGTATTATACCGTCTACAGACTATTAGGAATGGACTGCTGGGTATTATACCATCTACAGACTATTAGGAATGGACTGCTGGGTATTATACAGTCTACAGACTATTAGGAATGGACTGCTGGGTATTATACCGTCTACAGACTATTAGGAATGGACTTCTGGGAATTATACCGTCTACAGACTATTAGGAATGGACTGCTGGGTATTATACCATCTACAGACTATTAGGAATGGACTGCTGGGTATTATACCATCTACAGACTATTAGGAATGGACTGCTGGGTATTATACAGTCTACAGACTATTAGGAATGGACTGCTGGGTATTATACCATCTACAGACTATTAGGAATGGACTGCTGGGTATTATACCATCTACAGACTATTAGGAATGGACTGCTGTGTATTATACAGTCTACAGACTATTAGGAATGGACTGCTGGGTATTATACCATCTACAGACTATTAGGAATGGACTGCTGGGTATTATACCATCTACAGACTATTAGGAATGGACTGCTGTGTATTATACAGTCTACAGACTATTAGGAATGGACTGCTGGGTATTATACCATCTACAGACTATTAGGAATGGACTGCTGGGTATTATTCCATCTACAGACTATTAGGAATGGACTGCTGGGTATTATACCATCTACAGACTATTAGGAATGGACTGCTGTGTATTATACCATCTACAGACTATTAGGAATGGACTGCTGTGTATTATACAGTCTACAGACTATTAGGAATGGACTGCTGGGTATTATTCCATCTACAGACTATTAGGAATGGACTGCTGGGTATTATACCGTCTACAGACTATTAGGAATGGACTGCTGGGTATTATACCGTCTACAGACTATTAGGAATGGACTGCCGGGTATTATACCGTCTACAGACTATTAGGAATGGACTGCTGGGTATTATACCATCTACAGACTATTAGGAATGGACTGCTGGGTATTATACCATCTACAGACTATTAGGAATGGACTGCTGGGTATTATACAGTCTACAGACTATTAGGAATGGACTGCTGGGTATTATACCATCTACAGACTATTAGGAATGGACTGCTGGGTATTATACTGTCTACAGACTATTAGGAATGGACTGCTGGGTATTATACCGTCTACAGACTATTAGGAATGGACTTCTGGGAATTATACCGTCTACAGACTATTAGGAATGGACTGCTGGGTATTATACCATCTACAGACTATTAGGAATGGACTGCTGGGTATTATACCATCTACAGACTATTAGGAATGGACTGCTGGGTATTATACAGTCTACAGACTATTAGGAATGGACTGCTGGGTATTATACCGTCTACAGACTATTAGGAATGGACTTCTGGGAATTATACCGTCTACAGACTATTAGGAATGGACTGCTGGGTATTATACCATCTACAGACTATTAGGAATGGACTGCTGGGTATTATACCATCTACAGACTATTAGGAATGGACTGCTGGGTATTATACCATCTACAGACTATTAGGAATGGACTGCTGGGTATTATACCATCTACAGACTATTAGGAATGGACTGCTGTGTATTATACAGTCTACAGACTATTAGGAATGGACTGCTGGGTATTATTCCATCTACAGACTATTAGGAATGGACTGCCGGGTATTATACCGTCTACAGACTATTAGGAATGGACTGCTGGGTATTATACTGTCTACAGACTATTAGGAATGGACTGCTGGGTATTATACCGTCTACAGACTATTAGGAATGGACTGCTGGGTATTATACCTTCTACAGACTATTAGGAATGGACTGCTGGGTATTATACCTTCTACAGACTATTAGGAATGGACTGCTGGGTATTATACCGTCTACAGACTATTAGGAATGGACTGCTGGGTATTATACCATCTACAGACTATTAGGAATGGACTGCTGGGTATTATACCTTCTACAGACTAGTATAACCAGCAGATGATTTGTTGTGGAACAAAGAAACAGAATTGTGCTGAACAATTCTTCCTGCCTCCTCTGCTGAGGTTTATGAAGCTGAGGCAGCTTGTTGTAATGTATGAGACAACACACTGCTCTCTGCCCCTCTCTGTAATACTCTGCCAAAGAAAGTGACTGGAGGTTAATGCTGCAGCTGCAGTAAAAATCCTTTTCAGTGATAAAAACACTGCTCTCCGTCCACCAGAAAGCTGATGTGACTAGGAGGTGAAACGCTGCTGGAATGCGCTTTTCTGTGTAACACACACACACAGTGATGTCCGTCCTATCTCTCTGCAGTGTAATGAATGATATGACGAGCCGCAATATGGCTGCCTAATATATAGGGCTGTGACATCACAGGGGTGACTGGCTGCTGATAGGCTGCATCCTGCCTTCCCAGCATCCCCTGCCCCATGTACTGACATGTGGATCCCCCATTTTAGATACCCTGGAGCCTGCACCGCAGTAAATGGAGATTAAGGGAGCGATTCGCGCTATAGAATCGCGGCGATATTCACATTCATTGCGAATCAAATATTTCATGAAATTCGTAACAAATTCGGGTTCGTCAGCTTCGATTCGCTCATCTGTAATCAGTGTACTAAGGTAACAGCAAAAAATAAATATACAACCAGGGCAGTGTGTATTCTCCTTGTATTGTAATAAGACTGTGATTCTCCTCTATTCCAGCAGATGGCGGTGTCTTACAGCTGATGTTATATATTTAGCTATATGGTGTATACAGAGTCTCAGGATACATATATTATACTGATAGAAGCAAGAAAATAGGGTTAAACTCTCTATGGGGGACATGTATCATTATTTGTGTATAATAGAAGCATTTTACCCCTTTTCCCGAATTCTAAATTATGTGCAGAAGCGCTAAATTTATCAATCAAGCGCAAAGAGCTTAATAAATTGGGGGTAAATATAGTCATCTCCTCAATCCACCATATGAAAAATAGAATCAATGATTTAGAGCATCTCGCTACGTTAAGTCCAAGATGGCTTATGTTTGCGCAAAAAAGCAGCTCTTGCGGCAAAATTTTTGGTGTAAAGGAAAAGTACACAGATAATAAATCCACGTGTACTATATATGCAGCTCCAAGGTGCCCTGATTCACCACATCTGGAGGACATGCTCTACCAAAACGTGCGCAAAAAAATGCGCAAAAAAAGGGTTTGCGCAAAATTTTGCGCAAAAAAATACACACAAATCAGGGGTAAAATCTTTGATACATGTCCCCCTATGAGTTAATAAATATGTGACTGTGACTTAGAAACTCAAATAAACACCATCTTATAGGACATAACCCCTATAGATCATCATCATCTTATAGGACATAACCCATATAGATCATCATCATCATCTTATAGGACATAACCCCTATAGATCATCATCATCATCCTATAGGACATATCCCCTATAGATCATCATCTTACAAGACATAACCCCTATAGATCATCATCTTACAGGACATAACCCCTATAGATCATCATCATCATCTTATAGGACATAACCCCTATAGATCATCATCATCTTATAGGACATAACCCCTATAGATCATCATCATCCTATAGGACATATCCCCTATAGATCATCATCTTACAGGACATAACCCCTATAGATCATCATCATCAACTTATAGGACATAACCCCTATAGATCATCATCATCTTATAGGACATAACCCCTATAGATCATCATCATCCTATAGGACATATCCCCTATAGATTATCATCTTACAGGACATAACCCCTTATAGATCATCATCATCTTACAGGACATAACCCCTATAGATCATCATCATCTTACAGGACATAACCCCTATAGATCATCATCATCTTACAGGGCATAACCCCTATAGATCATCATCATCTTACAGGGCATAACCCCTATAGATCATCATCATCTTACAGGGCATAACCCCTATAGATCATCATCATCTTACAGGGCATAACCCCTATAGATCATCATCATCTTACAGGGCATAACCCCTATAGATCATCATCATCTTACAGGGCATAACCCCTATAGATCATCATCATCTTACAGGGCATAACCCCTATAGATCATCATCATCTTACAGGGCATAACCCCTATAGATCATCATCATCTTACAGGGCATAACCCCTATAGATCGTCATCATCTTACAGGACATAACCCCTATAGATCATCATCATCTTACAGGACATAACCCCTATAGATCATCATCATCTTACAGGACATAACCCCTATAGATCATCATCATCTTACAGGACATAACCCCTATAGCTCATCATCATCATCTTACAGGACATATCCCCTATAGCTCATCATCATCATCTTACAGGACATAACCCCTATAGATCATCATCTTACAGGACATAACCCCTATAGATCATCATCTTACAGGACATAACCCCTATAGATCATCATCTTACAGGACATATCCCCTATAGATCATCATCTTACAGGACATATCCCCTATAGATCATCATCTTACAGGACATATCCCCTATAGATCATCATCTTACAGGACATAACCCCTATAGATCATCATCATCTTACAGGACATAACCCCTATAGATCATCATCATCTTACAGGACATAACCCCTATAGATCATCATCATCTTACAGGACATAACCCCTATAGATCATCATCATCTTACAGGACATAACCCCTATAGATCATCATCATCTTACAGGACATAACCCCTATAGATCATCATCATCTTACAGGACATAACCCCTATAGATCATCATCATCTTACAGGACATAACCCCTATAGATCATCATCATCTTACAGGACATAACCCCTATAGATCATCATCATCTTACAGGACATAACCCCTATAGATCATCATCATCTTACAGGACATAACCCCTATAGATCATCATCATCTTACAGGACATAACCCCTATAGATCATCATCATCTTACAGGACATAACCCCTATAGATCATCATCATCTTACAGGACATAACCCCTATAGATCATCATCATCTTACAGGACATAACCCCTATAGATCATCATCATCTTACAGGACATAACCCCTATAGATCATCATCATCTTACAGGACATAACCCCTATAGATCATCATCATCTTACAGGACATAACCCCTATAGATCATCATCATCTTACAGGACATAACCCCTATAGATCATCATCATCTTACAGGACATAACCCCTATAGATCATCATCATCTTACAGGACATAACCCCTATAGATCATCATCATCTTACAGGACATAACCCCTATAGATCATCATCATCTTACAGGACATAACCCCTATAGATCATCATCATCATCTTACAGGACATAACCCCTATAGATCATCATCATCTTACAGGACATAACCCCTATAGATCATCATCATCTTACAGGACATAACCCCTATAGATCATCATCATCTTACAGGACATAACCCCTATAGATCATCATCATCTTACAGGACATAACCCCTATAGATCATCATCATCTTACAGGACATAACCCCTATAGATCATCATCATCTTACAGGACATAACCCCTATAGATCATCATCATCTTACAGGACATAACCCCTATAGATCATCATCATCTTACAGGACATAACCCCTATAGATCATCATCATCTTACAGGACATAACCCCTATAGATCATCATCATCTTACAGGACATAACCCCTATAGATCATCATCATCTTACAGGACATAACCCCTATAGATCATCATCATCTTACAGGACATAACCCCTATAGATCATCATCATCTTACAGGACATAACCCCTATAGATCACCATCATCTTACAGGACATAACCCCTATAGATCATCATCTTACAGGACATATCCCCTATAGATCATCATCTTACAGGACATATCCCCTATAGATCATCATCTTACAGGACATATCCCCTATAGATCATCATCTTACAGGACATAACCCCTATAGATCATCATCTTACAGGACATATCCCCTATAGATCATCATCATCTTACAGGACATATCCCCTATATATCATCATCTTACAGGACATAACCCCTATAGATCATCATCATCTTACAGGACATAACCCCTATAGATCATCATCATCTTACAGGACATAACCCCTATAGATCATCATCTTACAGGACATAACCCCCTATAGATCATCATCTTACAGGACATAACCCCCTATAGATCATCATCTTACAGGACATAACCCCCTATAGATCATCATCTTACAGGACATAACCCCTATAGATCATCATCTTACAGGACATAACCCCTATAGATCATCATCTTACAGGACATAACCCCTATAGATCATCATCTTACAGGACATAACCCCTATAGATCATCATCTTACAGGACATAACCCCTATAGATCATCATCATCTTACAGGACATAACCCCTATAGATCATCATCATCTTACAGGACATAACCCCTTATAGATCATCATCTTACAGGACATATCCCCTATAGATCATCATCATCTTACAGGACATAACCCCTATAGATCATCATCATCTTAAAGGACATAACCCCTATAGATCATCATCATCTTACAGGACATAACCCCTATAGATCATCATCTTACAGGACATAACCCCTATAGATCATCATCTTACAGGACATAACCCCTATAGATCATCACCTTACAGGACATAACCCCTATAGATCATCATCTTACAGGACATAACCCCCTATAGATCATCATCTTATAGGACATAACCCCTGTAGATCATCATCTTACAGGGCATAACCCCTATAGATCATCATCTTACAGGACATAACCCCCTATAGATCATCTTACAGGACATAACCCCCTATAGATCATCATCTTACAGGACATATCCCCTATAGATCATCATCTTACAGGACATATCCCCTATAGATCATCATCTTACAGGACATAACCCCTATAGATCATCATCTTACAGGACATAACCCCTATAGATCATCATCTTACAGGACATAACCCCCTATAGATCATCATCTTACAGGACATAACCCCCTATAGATCATCATCTTACAGGACATATCCCCTATAGATCATCATCTTACAGGACATAACCCCTATAGATCATCTTACAGGACATATCCCCTATAGATCATCATCTTACAGGACATAACCCCTATAGATCATCATCTTACAGGACATAACCCCTATAGATCATCATCTTACAGGACATATCCCCTATAGATCATCATCTTACAGGACATAACCCCTATAGATCATCATCTTACAGGACATAACCCCTATAGATCATCATCATCTTACAGGACATAACCCCTATAGATCATCATCATCTTACAGGACATAACCCCTATAGATCATCATCATCTTACAGGACATACCCCCTATAGGTCATCATCTTACAGGACATATCCCCTATAGATCATCATCATCCTATAGGACATAACCCCTATAGATCATCTTACAGGACATAACCCCTATAGATCATCATCTTACAGGACATAACCCCTATAGATCATCATATTACAGGACATAACCCCTATAGATCATCATCTTACAGGACATATCCCATATAGATCATCATCTTACAGGACATATCCCCTATAGATCATCATCTTACAGGACATAACCCCTATAGATCATCATCTTACAGGACATAACCCCTATATATCATCATCTTACAGGACATAACCCCTATAGATCATCGTCATCTTACAGGACATATCCCCTATAGATCATCATCTTACAGGACATAACCCCTATAGATCATCATCATCTTACAGGACATAACCCCTATAGATCATCATCATCTTACAGGACATAATCCCTATAGATCATCATCTTACAGGACATAACCCCTATAGATCATCATCATCTTACAGGACATAACCCCTATAGATCATCATCTTACAGGACATAACCCCTATAGATCATCATCTTACAGGACATAACCCCTATAGATCATCATCATCTTACAGGACATAACCCCTATAGATCATCATCATCTTACAGGACATAAACCCTATAGATCATCATCTTACAGGACATATCCCCTATAGATCATCATCTTACAGGACATAAACCCTATAGATCATCATCTTACAGGACATAACCCCTATAGATCATCATCATCTTACAGGACATAACCCCTATAGATCATCATCTTACAGGACATAACCCCTATAGATCATCATCTTACAGGACATAACCCCTATAGATCATCATCTTACAGGACATAACCCCTATAGATCATCATCATCTTACAGGACATAAACCCTATAGATCATCATCTTACAGGACATATCCCCTATAGATCATCATCTTACAGGACATAAACCCTATAGATCATCATCTTACAGGACATAACCCCTATAGATCATCATCATCTTACAGGACATATCCCCTATAGATCATCATCTTACAGGACATAACCCCTATAGATCATCATCTTACAGGACATAAACCCTATAGATCATCATCTTACAGGACATAAACCCTATAGATCATCATCTTACAGGACATAACCCCTATAGATCATCATCTTACAGGACATAACCCCTATAGATCTCATGTCCTCCTCGTTGCAGTGTCGTCGCTGTCTCATCGTTTTGCCGATCCCATCGTCCTCGCGGTGACGTTTCTGACTCGTCTGGCGCAGAACGTTTTATCGTCTCATAGATCGGATGGATGATCCCTGCAGCCTCCTGGGAATCGTTCACCGATCACCGCCGCTCCGCAAATCCGATACCGACGCAACCGCGTAAAGGAAACGGGAACTGCAAGATATAGTCCGTAATAAGTATGTGACCCCCAGATGGTGTCCGAGGAGCTTACAATCTCATTCCCCACAACCCCCTCCTCATGGGACAAGACCCGGAACGTCC